>NW_024609741.1:10000-265000 GCF_018296145.1 Oncorhynchus tshawytscha
TTTGAGAATGTGGGAATGGACCGTGGACACTAAGAGACAGTCATGACGAGTGTGTTTCATTTGGAGATCTCATGAACGAAACACATTACTGTATCTCTGTTTGTGGACACTTTTCAAGTATCAGGTTTACATCTACATTTTGTGAAACGTATGTGATTAAACATGAAACTATTTGTGAAAAGATGTAATGTGATGTTAACCTTCAAAATGAGAGAATTGTCTTCCATGTGAAGTTTTAACCAGGTCATTGGCCACGCCCACGTGATCATAGACATTACGTCGGTGTCATGGACCGCCCTTTTCTCAGAAGTGTATAAAATCCACTCCTGACGGAATGTACATTGGACCAGACAGCGTCTAGCAGTGGCAACACAGCTGACAAATGGTTTAAGACTACAAGACCAGAAAATAAGGAACTGATGCTACATGTTTAAATGGTTAAGAACTACAACTCTATAGGCCCAGGAGACCAGACAAGGTGGAGCGTTGGCTACACGGCTGGAAATGGTTCAGCTCTGAGACTAGCGATGACTACAGAATAAGAGCGTAGAATTACTAGTCTGCGGCTGGAAATTACATAAGTCTTGTACGAGACAACCGTGGAAGCATCTGTTTTATGCAACGACGTTATGTACACCTGACGTATCCATTTTAAACATTTCTATTTAACCTTTATTTAACCAGGAAGGGCTCATTGGGATTAAAATCTCTTTTTCAAGAGCGTCCTGGCCAAGAAAGGCAGCACCAAGTCATTACAAAAAATTATAGACAGACAACATGAAAAACTACAAGTAATCTTGTAAAAACCATTCACAAGAGTATAACACAATCAAAAAACCAGCAAATTAAAAACATTGACAGGTCAGGGAATCAGCCTCAAAATCCTTCATCAGTGATTTAAAAATACCAATCGGGACAAGTTCTTCCAGTTTAAAAGTATTTTGTAAGGTGTTCCAAGACGATGGCACAGAGTACATAAAAGCCCTTTTACCAAATTCAGTTCGGACATTTGGAACAGTTACCAGGATAAAGTCCAGCGAACGAAGAGAGTACCCACCACATTTCTGAACAATAAAAATGCCCAAATAAAAAGGTAGTAAACCCAAAATGGCTTTGTAAAAAAAAGTACACCAGTGACTGAGCCTACGAGTGACTAGAGAAGGCCAGCCAACCCTGGTATACAAAGTGCAGTGGTGCGTAAGGGTTTTGCAGTTTAAAATAAATCTCAAAGTGCCATGGTAAAGAGAGTCAATTGATCTCAAACACTGAGCGGAAGCATTCATATATATCCATTACAACCTACACTATCCAGAGCCACTGAGGAAGCTACAACCACAAAAGACATTGTGACTTCTGGGGAAGTGAACCAGAGACTCTAATGAACTGACTCTCCAGCAGACGGACCGGATTCCAACAGAGAAGACAACAACGACATATGGGTGTAAATATATACTTTGCAATTATTCTCGAATGAGCAGCCGTACATGTGCAAACGATTAGCATTTCAATTCATATAATTATCAACTGTGCGTAGTGAATCCATTTAGTCTTTCCTGCTCTTTTATCTGTCCCCACCCCTTTCCATTGTCTACCAAGCCATCATACCGGTTTAGCCCACCTAGGGACTTATCAATGCATTGTGCTAGTAACCAATATCCACTGTTTGTTAAGTATTTCTGTGCATATTTAGTTAGTTAGTAAATAAATAATTAAGCCAATTTGTATATCGCTGATTCATCATTTATGCTAGGGTTGTGCAGATATCCAAGGGTTTTACAACGTTCAATAATGAGAACTGATGAGGTATTAATAATACATTAATACAAGACTGTACTCGATAAGATATGAAAATATCTGAAGTGTCGATTTGGGAAATAAGCATTTTCCCGTGGTGCCCCGACTTCCTAGTTAATTCAAGTTTGCATGATTAGCTTAATCATGTAATAATAATTGCACGTACAAAATTTATTTGATAGTCACAGACAAGACAAATGTATATGGCTCAGCTAATGTTAAAATGTACCCTATCCCTCCTTTGAGCTTCAGTCACCAGCACCATCTCCCACCTAAACTAATGTTTTTCTGTTCATTAGTGTCCAGTGTTCACCAGTGTTATTAAATAATTGTTCCCACCTTCTGGTTGCTTTCCTGGTTTCATGGCTACTTGTGCTTGTCTCATCCTGTTTGTTTGCCGACATCAGACTTGTTTTGTTTGTATTTACATCAAATCAAATATCAAATCAAATTGATTTATAAAGCCCTTCTTACATCAGCAGATAGTCCACCCATTGTGACATTTCTATTCATTCTTATTTCATTAGTTGAAGAAGGTTGTTCATTATCTGTCACATCCTGCAATCTGTGTACAGACACTACGATCAGGGTTCTAAACACATTTGTTATACTGGTTCGCTCAACTTAAAATTACCATTCATGTGCGTCTGTCCATGAGAGATGTCACAAATTCTCTTTTTGTCTCTGTTGAGTTTTGTCAGAATGAATGAGGAGTTCCCGTGCTTCATTTCCTCTATCAACAAAGTTACAATCCAAAAACATATCTTCCCCTCTTTGTGGAATTCTATGGAATTCTATGGCCACTTTTGAAAATAAAAACTTTATCCAACCATCGTGTTATTTTAGTCAGTAGTGGAAATGAAGTACTGGAACAGGAAATGAAGTACAGGAACAGGAAATGAAGTAGAGGAACACTATTCTCTTTACATGTTGATTTGTTTATGTTCCACTGGTGGTGCAGTCTCAAGAGTCTGTGGCACCGGTGAAACAAAAACTAGTGAATGATGAGGTGACTATACCACAAACGTTGTGTGTCTGTCACACCCGTCAGCTGCAGATAAAACAGTCCCACGGCAACTGTAAGTGGTTAGTAGCATCACAGAAGGAAGGTGGCACCTTAATTGGGGAGGACGGGTTCGTGGTAATGACCGGAGCGGAATCAGTGGAATGGTATCAAATATATCAAACCCATGGTTTCCATGGTTTCCATGTATCTGATGCCTTCCCGTTCGCTCCGTTCCAGACATTATTATGAGCCGTCCTCCCCTCAGCAGCCTCCACTGATATAGTGTATTAATACTCACTCCATTCCATCCATTATTATGAGCCGTCCTCCCCTCAGCAGCCTCCACTGATATAGTGTATTAATACTCACTCCATTCCATCCATTATTATGAGCCGTCCTCCCCTCAGCAGCCTCCACTGATATAGTGTATTAATACTCACTCCATTCCATCCATTATTATGAGCCGTATTAATACTCACTCCATTCCCTCCCCTCAGCAGCCTCCACTGATATAGTGTATTAATACTCACTCCATTCCATCCATTATTATGAGCCGTCCTCCCCCAGCAGCCTCCCTGATATAGTGTATTAATACTCACTCCATTCCATCCATTATTATGAGCCGTCCTCCCCTCAGCAGCCTCCACTGATATAGTGTATTAATACTCACTCCATTCCATCCATTATTATGAGCCGTCCTCCCCTCAGCAGCCTCCACTGATATAGTGTATTAATACTCACTCCATTCCATCCATTATTATGAGCCGTCCTCCCCTCAGCAGCCTCCACTGATATAGTGTATTAATACTCACTCCATTCCATCCATTATTATGAGCCGTCCTCCCCTCAGCAGCCTCCACTGATATAGTGTATTAATACTCACTCCATTCCATCCATTATTATGAGCCGTCCTCCCCTCAGCAGCCTCCACTGATATAGTGTATTAATACTCACTCCATTCCATCCATTATTATGAGCCGTCCTCCCCTCAGCAGCCTCCACTGATATAGTGTATTAATACTCACTCCATTCCATCCATTATTATGAGCCGTCCCCCCTCAGCAGCCTCCACTGATATAGTGTATTAATACTCACTCCATTCCATCCATTATTATGAGCCGTCCTCCCTCAGCAGCCTCCACTGATATAGTGTATTAATACTCACTCCATTCCATCCATTATTATGAGCCGTCCTCCCCTCAGCAGCCTCCACTGATATAGTGTATTAATACTCACTCCATTCCATCCATTATTATGAGCCGTCCTCCCCTCAGCAGCCTCCACTGATATAGTGTATTAATACTCACTCCATTCCATCCATTATTATGAGCCGTCCTCCCCTCAGCAGCCTCCACTGATATAGTGTATTAATACTCACTCCATTCCATCCATTATTATGAGCCGTCCTCCCCTCAGCAGCCTCCACTGATATAGTGTATTAATACTCACTCCATTCCATCCATTATTATGAGCCGTCCTCCCCTCAGCAGCCTCCACTGATATAGTGTATTAATACTCACTCCATTCCATCCATTATTATGAGCCGTCCTCCCTCAGCAGCCTCCACTGATATAGTGTATTAATACTCACTCCATTCCATCCATTATTATGAGCCGTCCTCCCCTCAGCAGCCTCCACTGATATAGTGTATTAATACTCACTCCATTCCATCCATTATTATGAGCCGTCCTCCCCTCAGCAGCCTCCACTGATATAGTGTATTAATACTCACTCCATTCCATCCATTATTATGAGCCGTCCTCCCCTCAGCAGCCTCCACTGATATAGTGTATTAATACTCACTCCATTCCATCCATTATTATGAGCCGTCCTCCCCTCAGCAGCCTCCACTGATATAGTGTATTAATACTCACTCCATTCCATCCATTATTATGAGCCGTCCTCCCCTCAGCAGCCTCCACTGATATAGTGTATTAATACTCACTCCATTCCATCCATTATTATGAGCCGTCCTCCCTCAGCAGCCTCCACTGATATAGTGTATTAATACTCACTCCATTCCATCCATTATTATGAGCCGTCCTCCCCTCAGCAGCCTCCACTGATATAGTGTATTAATACTCACTCCATTCCATCCATTATTATGAGCCGTCCTCCCCTCAGCAGCCTCCACTGATATAGTGTATTAATACTCACTCCATTCCATCCATTATTATGAGCCGATATAGTCCTCCCCTCAGCAGCCTCCACTGATATAGTGTATTAATACTCACTCCATTCCATCCATTATTATGAGCCGTCCTCCCCTCAGCAGCCTCCACTGATATAGTGTATTAATACTCACTCCATTCCATCCATTATTATGAGCCGTCCTCCCTCAGCAGCCTCCACTGATATAGTGTATTAATACTCACTCCATTCCATCCATTATTATGAGCCGTCCTCCCCTCAGCAGCCTCCACTGATATAGTGTATTAATACTCACTCCATTCCATCCATTATTATGAGCCGTCCTCCCCTCAGCAGCCTCCACTGATATAGTGTATTAATACTCACTCCATTCCATCCATTATTATGAGCCGTCCTCCCTCAGCAGCCTCCACTGATATAGTGTATTAATACTCACTCCATTCCATCCATTATTATGAGCCGTCCTCCCCTCAGCAGCCTCCACTGATATAGTGTATTAATACTCACTCCATTCCATCCATTATTATGAGCCGTCCTCCCTCAGCAGCCTCCACTGATATAGTGTATTAATACTCACTCCATTCCATCCATTATTATGAGCCGTCCTCCCCTCAGCAGCCTCCACTGATATAGTGTATTAATACTCACTCCATTCCATCCATTATTATGAGCCGTCCTCCCCTCAGCAGCCTCCACTGATATAGTGTATTAATACTCACTCCATTCCATCCATTATTATGAGCCGTCCTCCCCTCAGCAGCCTCCACTGATATAGTGTATTAATACTCACTCCATTCCATCCATTATTATGAGCCGTCCTCCCCTCAGCAGCCTCCACTGATATAGTGTATTAATACTCACTCCATTCCATCCATTATTATGAGCCGTCCTCCCCTCAGCAGCCTCCACTGATATAGTGTATTAATAATACTCACTCCATTCCATCCATTATTATGAGCCGTCCTCCCCTCAGCAGCCTCCACTGATATAGTGTATTAATACTCACTCCATTCCATCCATTATTATGAGCCGTCCTCCCCTCAGCAGCCTCCACTGATATAGTGTATTAATACTCACTCCATTCCATCCATTATTATGAGCCGTCCTCCCCTCAGCAGCCTCCACTGATATAGTGTATTAATACTCACTCCATTCCATCCATTATTATGAGCCGTCCTCCCCTCAGCAGCCTCCACTGATATAGTGTATTAATACTCACTCCATTCCATCCATTATTATGAGCCGTCCTCCCCTCAGCAGCCTCCACTGATATAGTGTATTAATACTCACTCCATTCCATCCATTATTATGAGCCGTCCTCCCCTCAGCAGCCTCCACTGATATAGTGTATTAATACTCACTCCATTCCATCCATTATTATGAGCCGTCCTCCCCTCAGCAGCCTCCACTGATATAGTGTATTAATACTCACTCCATTCCATCCATTATTATGAGCCGTCCCCCCTCAGCAGCCTCCACTGATATAGTGTATTAATACTCACTCCATTCCATCCATTATTATGAGCCGTCCTCCCCTCAGCAGCCTCCACTGATATAGTGTATTAATACTCACTCCATTCCATCCATTATTATGAGCCGTCCTCCCCTCAGCAGCCTCCACTGATATAGTGTATTAATACTCACTCCATTCCATCCATTATTATGAGCCGTCCTCCCCTCAGCAGCCTCCACTGATATAGTGTATTAATACTCACTCCATTCCATCCATTATTATGAGCCGTCCTCCCCTCAGCAGCCTCCACTGATATAGTGTATTAATACTCACTCCATTCCATCCATTATTATGAGCCGTCCTCCCCTCAGCAGCCTCCACTGATATAGTGTATTAATACTCACTCCATTCCATCCATTATTATGAGCCGTCCTCCCCTCAGCAGCCTCCACTGATATAGTGTATTAATACTCACTCCATTCCATCCATTATTATGAGCCGTCCTCCCCTCAGCAGCCTCCACTGATATAGTGTATTAATACTCACTCCATTCCATCCATTATTATGAGCCGTCCTCCCCTCAGCAGCCTCCACTGATATAGTGTATTAATACTCACTCCATTCCATCCATTATTATGAGCCGTCCTCCCCTCAGCAGCCTCCACTGATATAGTGTATTAATACTCACTCCATTCCATCCATTATTATGAGCCGTCCTCCCTCAGCAGCCTCCACTGATATAGTGTATTAATACTCACTCCATTCCATCCATTATTATGAGCCGTCCTCCCCTCAGCAGCCTCCACTGATATAGTGTATTAATACTCACTCCATTCCATCCATTATTATGAGCCGTCCTCCCTCAGCAGCCTCCACTGATATAGTGTATTAATACTCACTCCATTCCATCCATTATTATGAGCCGTCCTCCCCTCAGCAGCCTCCACTGATATAGTGTATTAATATTAATACTCACTCCATTCCATCCATTATTATGAGCCGTCCTCCCCTCAGCAGCCTCCACTGATATAGTGTATTAATACTCACTCCATTCCATCCATTATTATGAGCCGTCCTCCCCTCAGCAGCCTCCACTGATATAGTGTATTAATACTCACTCCATTCCATCCATTATTATGAGCCGTCCTCCCCTCAGCAGCCTCCACTGATATAGTGTATTAATACTCACTCCATTCCATCCATTATTATGAGCCGTCCTCCCCTCAGCAGCCTCCACTGATATAGTGTATTAATACTCACTCCATTCCATCCATTATTATGAGCCGTCCTCCCCTCAGCAGCCTCCACTGATATAGTGTATTAATACTCACTCCATTCCATCCATTATTATGAGCCGTCCTCCCCTCAGCAGCCTCCACTGATATAGTGTATTAATACTCACTCCATTCCATCCATTATTATGAGCCGTCCTCCCCTCAGCAGCCTCCACTGATATAGTGTATTAATACTCACTCCATTCCATCCATTATTATGAGCCGTCCTCCCCTCAGCAGCCTCCACTGATATAGTGTATTAATACTCACTCCATTCCATCCATTATTATGAGCCGTCCTCCCCTCAGCAGCCTCCACTGATATAGTGTATTAATACTCACTCCATTCCATCCATTATTATGAGCCGTCCTCCCCTCAGCAGCCTCCACTGATATAGTGTATTAATACTCACTCCATTCCATCCATTATTATGAGCCGTCCTCCCCTCAGCAGCCTCCACTGATATAGTGTATTAATACTCACTCCATTCCATCCATTATTATGAGCCGTCCTCCCCTCAGCAGCCTCCACTGATATAGTGTATTAATACTAACTCCATTCCATCCATTATTATGAGCCGTCCTCCCCTCAGCAGCCTCCACTGATATAGTGTATTAATACTCACTCCATTCCATCCATTATTATGAGCCGTCCTCCCTCAGCAGCCTCCACTGATATAGTGTATTAATACTCACTCCATTCCATCCATTATTATGAGCCGTCCTCCCCTCAGCAGCCTCCACTGATATAGTGTATTAATACTCACTCCATTCCATCCATTATTATGAGCCGTCCTCCCCCTCAGCAGCCTCCACTGATATAGTGTATTAATACTCACTCCATTCCATCCATTATTATGAGCCGTCCTCCCCTCAGCAGCCTCCACTGATATAGTGTATTAATACTCACTCCATTCCATCCATTATTATGAGCCGTCCTCCCCTCAGCAGCCTCCACTGATATAGTGTATTAATACTCACTCCATTCCATCCATTATTATGAGCCGTCCTCAGCCCTCAGCAGCCTCCACTGATATAGTGTATTAATACTCACTCCATTCCATCCATTATTATGAGCCGTCCTCCCCTCAGCAGCCTCCACTGATATAGTGTATTAATACTCACTCCATTCCATCCATTATTATGAGCCGTCCTCCTCCCCTCAGCAGCCTCCACTGATATAGTGTATTAATACTCACTCCATTCCATCCATTATTATGAGCCGTCCTCCCCCCAGCAGCCTCCACTGATATAGTGTATTAATACTCACTCCATTCCATCCATTATTATGAGCCGTCCTCCCCTCAGCAGCCTCCACTGATATAGTGTATTAATACTCACTCCATTCCAGACATTATTATGAGCCGTCCTCCCCTCAGCAGCCTCCCCTGATATAGTGTATTAATACTCACTCCATTCCATCCATTATTATGAGCCGTCCTCCCCTCAGCAGCCTCCACTGATATAGTGTATTAATACTCACTCCATTCCATCCATTATTATGAGCCGTCCTCCCCTCAGCAGCCTCCACTGATATAGTGTATTAATACTCACTCCATTCCATCCATTATTATGAGCCGTCCTCCCCTCAGCAGCCTCCACTGATATAGTGTATTAATACTCACTCCATTCCATCCATTATTATGAGCCGTCCCCCCTCAGCAGCCTCCACTGATATAGTGTATTAATACTCACTCCATTCCATCCATTATTTATGAGCCGTCCTCACTCCCCCTCAGCAGCCTCCACTGATATAGTGTATTAATACTCACTCCATTCCATCCATTATTATGAGCCGTCCTCCCCTCAGCAGCCTCCACTGATATAGTGTATTAATACTCACTCCATTCCATCCATTATTATGAGCCGTCCTCCCCTCAGCAGCCTCCACTGATATAGTGTATTAATACTCACTCCATTCCATCCATTATTATGAGCCGTCCTCCCTCAGCAGCCTCCACTGATATAGTGTATTAATACTCACTCCATTCCATCCATTATTATGAGCCGTCCTCCCCTCAGCAGCCTCCACTGATATAGTGTATTAATACTCACTCCATTCCATCCATTATTATGAGCCGTCCTCCCCTCAGCAGCCTCCACTGATATAGTGTATTAATACTCACTCCATTCCATCCATTATTATGAGCCGTCCTCCCCTCAGCAGCCTCCACTGATATAGTGTATTAATACTCACTCCATTCCATCCATTATTATGAGCCGTCCTCCCCCAGCAGCCTCCACTGATATAGTGTATTAATACTATTAATACTCCATTCCATCCATTATTATGAGCCGTCCTCCCCTCAGCAGCCTCCACTGATATAGTGTATTAATACTCACTCCATTCCATCCATTATTATGAGCCGTCCTCCCCTCAGCAGCCTCCACTGATATAGTGTATTAATACTCACTCCATTCCATCCATTATTATGAGCCGTCCTCCCCTCAGCAGCCTCCACTGATATAGTGTATTAATACTCACTCCATTCCATCCATTATTATGAGCCGTCCTCCCCTCAGCAGCCTCCACTGATATAGTGTATTAATACTCACTCCATTCCATCCATTATTATGAGCCGTCCTCCCCTCAGCAGCCTCCACTGATATAGTGTATTAATACTCACTCCATTCCATCCATTATTATGAGCCGTCCTCCCCTCAGCAGCCTCCACTGATATAGTGTATTAATACTCACTCCATTCCATCCATTATTATGAGCCGTCCTCCCCTCAGCAGCCTCCACTGATATAGTGTATTAATACTCACTCCATTCCATCCATTATTATGAGCCGTCCTCCCCTCAGCAGCCTCCACTGATATAGTGTATTAATACTCACTCCATTCCATCCATTATTATGAGCCGTCCTCCCCTCAGCAGCCTCCACTGATATAGTGTATTAATACTCACTCCATTCCATCCATTATTATGAGCCGTCCTCCCCTCAGCAGCCTCCACTGATATAGTGTATTAATACTCACTCCATTCCATCCATTATTATGAGCCGTCCTCCCCTCAGCAGCCTCCACTGATATAGTGTATTAATACTCACTCCATTCCATCCATTATTATGAGCCGTCCTCCCCTCAGCAGCCTCCACTGATATAGTGTATTAATACTCACTCCATTCCATCCATTATTATGAGCCGTCCTCCCCTCAGCAGCCTCCACTGATATAGTGTATTAATACTCACTCCATTCCATCCATTATTATGAGCCGTCCTCCCCTCAGCAGCCTCCACTGATATAGTGTATTAATACTCACTCCATTCCATCCATTATTATGAGCCGTCCTCCCCTCAGCAGCCTCCACTGATATAGTGTATTAATACTCACTCCATTCCATCCATTATTATGAGCCGTCCTCCCCTCAGCAGCCTCCACTGATATAGTGTATTAATACTCACTCCATTCCATCCATTATTATGAGCCGTCCTCCCCTCAGCAGCCTCCACTGATATAGTGTATTAATACTCACTCCATTCCATCCATTATTATGAGCCGTCCTCCCCTCAGCAGCCTCCACTGATATAGTGTATTAATACTCACTCCATTCCATCCATTATTATGAGCCGTCCTCCCCTCAGCAGCCTCCACTGATATAGTGTATTAATACTCACTCCATTCCATCCATTATTATGAGCCGTCCTCCCCTCAGCAGCCTCCACTGATATAGTGTATTAATACTCACTCCATTCCATCCATTATTATGAGCCGTCCTCCTCCCTCAGCAGCCTCCACTGATATAGTGTATTAATACTCACTCCATTCCATCCATTATTATGAGCCGTCCTCCCCTCAGCAGCCTCCACTGATATAGTGTATTAATACTCACTCCATTCCATCCATTATTATGAGCCGTCCTCCCCTCAGCAGCCTCCACTGCGCTGCATGTATGTTTTTAATACAGTCCTTGGATCATATTGTGCTGTTGTAGTTCATGTATTAGTAGTAGTTCATTATTCCATTCCTCTCTGCTTTATAGCTTATGTGTTCATTCCTCCTGCTGTCCTCATAGCAGCCTATTTTTTTTTATTTTTTTATTTTTTTTTACCTTTATTTAACCAGGCAAGTCAGTTAAGAACAAATTCTTATTTTCAATGACGGCCTAGGAACAGTGGGTTAACTGCCTGTTCAAGGGCAGAACGACAGATTTTGTACCTTGTCAGCTCGGGGATTTGAAATTGCAACCTTTCGGTTACTACCTTTCGGTTACTAGTCCAATGCTCTAACCACTAGGCTACACTGCCGCCCCAGCAGTGTGGCCTATATGTTGTGATATCATTCGTTCCTCCTGCTGTCCTCATAGCAGCCTATATATGTTGTGATATCATTCATTCCTCCTGCTGTCCTCATAGCAGCCTATATATGTTGTGATATCATTCGTTCCTCCTGCTGTCCTCATAGCAGCCTATATATGTTGTGATATCCGATATCCCCTCTCTCCACTGGGATTCTCTGCCTCAAACCCCCGCCGTCTCTAGGAGGGGTGCGTCACTTGAGTGGGTTGAGTCACTGACATGATCTTCCTGTCCGGGTTGGGCCCCCCCCCCCATCCCTCTAGTGGTGTGGGGGCTGTGCTTTGGCAAAGTGGGTGGGGTTATATCCTGCCTGTTTGGCCCTGGGTATCATCGGACGGGGCCACAGTGTCTCCCGACACCTCCTGTCTCAGCCTCCAGTATTTATGCTGCAATTGTTTATCGGGGGCTCGGGTCAGTCTGTTATATCTGGAGTATTTATCCTGTCTTATCCAGTGTGAATTTAAGTAGGCTCTTTCTTTCTTTCTTTCTCTCTCTCGGGGGACCTGAGCACTAGGACCATGTCTCAGGACTACCTGGCCTGATGACTCCTTGCTGTCCCCAGTCCACCTGGCCATGCTGCTGCTCCAGTTTCAGCTGTTCTGACTGCGGCTATGGAACCCTCACCTGTTCACCGGACGTGCTACCTGTCCCAGACCTGCTGTTTTCAAGTCTCTAGAGACAGCAGGAGCGGTAGAGATACTCTCAATGATCAGCTATTAAAAGCCAACTGACATTTACTCCTGAGGTGCTGACCTGTTGCACCCTCTACAACCACTGTGATTATTATTATTTGACCCTGCTGGTCATCTATGAACATCTTGGCCATGTCCTGTTATAATCTCCACCCGGCACAGCCCTCAGAGCCTGGTTCCTCTCGAGGTTTGTAACCTAGATAGTGAAACTATAAGGCAGACAGTCACTCTGCCATAATACAGGGAGGAAACGTGTTCTAAAACATATCAGAGAAACGTAATGAAAACATTAGTCATCAGTCAGACTCTTTACTTCTCTTTATTAAGTGTTCATAAATGTTATCCCTGAACACATGATTAAATAAATAGATCACTGGACACCCAGAGAAATACTTAAGGGAACAGATTTAAGACCATTTTTTCTATCTATCTATCTATCTATCTATCTATCTATCTATCTATCTATCTATCTATCTATCTATCTATCTATCTATCTATCTATCTATCTATCTATCTATCTATCTATCTATCTATCTATCTATCTATCTATCTATCTATCTATCTATCTATCTATCTATCTATCTATCTATCTATCTATCTATCTATCTATCTATAAAACCATCTATCAATCAATCATTCAATCTATGTTTCTGTTGTTAGGTCTTGTTCGGCCTCGTTTACACAGGTAACCTAATTCTGATCTTTACACAGGCAGACAAATTCTGATATTTTGCCCAATTATTGATAATAGATCGGATTGGTCAAAAGACCAATTAGTGGCAAAAGATCAGAATTGTGTTGCCTGTGTAAAAACAGCCTTAATGAGGTATACAGTATGTGATTGTTATACAGCTACGGAGACGGGTGTTTTAGCTCCACACTTTCCATTCTTTAGACAGATAGCCGTTATTGCACTGGCTGCTCCCAGCACCAGTAGGAGTGGAGCTAGAGCCAGGGCCACTGTGGTATCAGCAGCAGCTGCTATGATCACCCCTACTACTACACACACTACTGTTACTGCTAGAGCGATGTGGAGATTCCTCTTTTTATCTACCTTCTCCCTTTTCTCTTCCTCCTTTTCTTTCTCTATCTCTACCTTTACCTCTTCTTTTAATTTTCTCTCCTCCTCCTCCCTCCGTCTTTTCTCCTCCTCCCTCCTCCTCTCCTCCGCCTCTCTGATCTTCCTCTGAGCCTTCTGGTACATCTCGTTGGTGTAGTGCTCTCCTCCGTTCAGCTCCACCATCTCTTTGATCTTCTTCAGCAGCTCTGGGACCTGAGCGGGGTCGTCTTTGGCGTCGTTGTTGAACGAGTGATACCCGCCGCCTAACGTGATGGAGAGTCTCCGCAGCTCTTTACACATCTTCAGAGAATCTGTCACCTGTTTCCCCTTCAGCTGGTCTTTACAGGTGAACAGCAAGATGGTGTACATGGAGGCGTCCTCTCCGAAGTTCTCCTGGATCCACCTCACGGCGTTCCTCTCCTCCTCTGTGAACCTCACCCCCAGCCTGATCACCAGCAGGAAGGCGTGGGGGCCCGGGACGGACATGTTAACGCACTCCTCTATTTTCTCCTTCACCTCTTCGTCCGACCGGGCTGTGTCGAAGAGGCCCGGCGTGTCAACCACATGAACCGTCGTCCCGTTGACTTCTCCACTCTGTCTCTCACACTGTCCGGTCACTGACGCAGGAGAAGAGTCCACTTTAAACACCTCCTTCCCCAGGATGGTGTTTCCTGTTGCGCTCTTCCCTGCTCCAGTCTTCCCTAGCAACACAATCCTCAGCTCAGCGGTCAAACCAGACCCTGTAAAAACCACACAGATAAAGACAATGTAGCTCCCAGTAACTATAGCAACGACAACAACACATTTAAAGTAACTCAACTATCACGCTGTAAAATAGAGATCATGTATGTTGAATCATTTAATTCATTCAATTGATTCAATGATTCATTCAATGATTATTTTAACCATAACCATCCTGCTCAAAGTAACTAGTAGAGTTAGTCTTATAAGTTGCCCAGCTGTAATGTGTGGTATGTTATGTTTTGACTCAACCATGAGAGACCATAAGATCACAGTACAAACAGAGTACATACCATCATGATTTGACTCAACCATTAGACCATAACATCACAGTCCAAACAGAGTACATACCATCATGATTTGACTCAACCATGAGAGACCATAACATCACAGTCCAAACAGAGTACATACCATCATGATTTGACTCAACCATGAGAGACCATAACATCACAGTCCAAACAGAGTACATACCATCATGATTTGACTCAACCATGAGAGACCATAACATCACAGTCCAAACAGAGTACATACCATCATGATTTGACTCAACCATTAGAGACCATAACATCACAGTCCAAACAGAGTACATACCATCATGATTTGACTCAACCATGAGAGACCATAAGATCACAGTACAAACAGAGTACATACCATCATGATTTGACTCAACCATGAGACCATAACATCACAGTCCAAACAGAGTACATACCATCATGATTTGACTCAACCATGAGAGACCATAAGATCACAGTACAAACAGAGTACATACCATCATGATTTGACTCAACCATGAGACCATAACATCACAGTCCAAACAGAGTACATACCATCATGATTTGACTCAACCATGAGAGACCATAACATCACAGTCCAAACAGAGTACATACCATCATGATTTGTTGAGCCACACCCATCATCCTCAGGCTGCCGTTTCAGCTCCATCTCTGTCAGTGGTGTAGCTGTTAGGATAACAGAACAAGTATATTTCAGTGTAAAACAGTCTTGTATTAGCTGAAGTACAGAATCATTGTGATAGCTACGAGTGTTCCAGGTTGAATGAACAGTTCAGTGTAAAACTGTCTTGTATTAGCTGAAGTACAGAATCATTGTGATAGCTACGAGTGTTCCAGGTTGACTGAACAGTTCAGTCTGCTACATCCTTCTCAAACAGTTCATGGTTATGATATTTCAGTTCAGTGTGGAACAGTCTTGTATTAGCTGAAGTACAGAATCATTGTGATAGCTACGAGTGTTCCAGGTTGACTGAGCAGTTCAGTCTGCTACATCCTTCTCAAACAGTTCATGTATATGAGGTTTCATTATATAATATAAGATATTAAAACCAAATATTGAGTTTTACCTTCAGTCATGGTTCTGTCCCTCTTTGCCAATTTTTTGTCAAATGTCACCAGCTCTTTCAGGTCCTCTGCCTGCGTTGAACCAGCTCTTTCAGCTCCTCTGCCTGCGTTGAACCAGCTCTTTCAGGTCCCCTGCCTGCGTTGAACCAGCTCTTTCAGCTCCTCTGCCTGCGTTGAACCAGCTCTTTCAGCTCCTCTGCCTGCATTGAACCAGCTCTTTCAGGTCCTCTGCCTGCGTTGAACCAGCTCTTTCAGGTCCCCTGCCTGCGTTGAACCAGCTCTTTCAGCTCCTCTGCCTGCGTTGAACCAGCTCTTTCAGCTCCTCTGCCTGCATTGAACCAGCTCTTTCAGCTCCCTCTGCCTGCCTTGAACCAGCTCTTTCAGGTCCCCTGCCTGCGTTGAACCAGCTCTTTCAGGTCCCCCTGCCTGCGTTGAACCAGCTCTTTTGAACCAGCTCTTTCAGCTCCTCTGCCTGCGTTGAACCAGCTCTTTCAGGTCCCCTGCCTGCGTTGAACCAGCTCTTTCAGGTCCCTCTGCCTGCGTTGAACCAGCTCTTTAGGTCCCCTGCCTGCATTGAACCAGCTCTTTCAGGTCCCCTGCCTGTGTTGAACCAGCTCTTTCAGGTCCTCTGCCTGCGTTGAACCAGCTCTTTCAGGTCCTCTGCCTGCGTTGAACCAGCTCTTTCAGGTCCTCTGCCTGTGTTGAACCAGCTCTTTCAGGTCCTCTGCCTGCGTTGAACCAGCTCTTTCAGGTCCTCTGCCTGCGTTGAACCAGCTCTTTCAGCTCCTCTGCCTGCGTTGAACCAGCAGTCTGAGTACTGAAGTTTTCTCACAAACAAAGAAAGGAATATCCTGTGCATCTGGCAGAATGGAGGGGAGGTTCCTGCTTCCCTGGATTGTCTACAGTTCTGACAAACATGGCCTGTGTCCCAAACGGTACCTTATTCCCTTTATAGTCTGCTACTGTAGAGCAGGGCCCTAGTGCACTATATAGGAAACAGAGTGCCATTTGGGATGAACACGTGGACTGTTTCTCGAAACTTCCCCTACCCTCTGCATCCCCTAGCTCCAATCCCCCAGGGACTGGAGTAGATCTGAAAGGCTTGGGTAGGTATCAGCAGTATGGTGGATGTTCCACCTAACCTATCAGAAGGCAAGGTAGAGTCACTACCATGTTGCTTATACCTGTCCAACTCCTCCAGATCTACAGGAAGTATGTAGGCTGAAGTAATGAGGCTAGGGGTTGGTTGTAAGGACCAGGCTAGAGATCAGGCTAGGGGTTGGTTGTAAGGGGCCAGGCTCTAGGGACCAGGCTAAGGGGCCATGCCAAGGCAAGGCTAAGGGAGTGGAGACCCAAGAGGGTGGGTAGTGATAATGTAGGCCAAGTTCTGAAGAATGAATGACAGATTTTAATACATATAGAGTTGATTCAACCACGTACAACAATGCATATAGCTGTAGGATCTTAATTTAATCACTGTTTTGTTGCTGAGAATTTTCCTGCTTTGTGATTAACATAAATGAACTGAAAACCCACACTAACATGTGATCATATTAACACTATTTTACAGTACTGCAGTACTTTAGTCCAGCTAATAGCCTAACCACCGATCAAGCAACATTATCGACAAGGGGATGGTCATCTGAATGTGGTTAGGAGACTCAACATTGATGAGAAGAGGTCATCTGAATGTGGTTAGGAGACTCAACATTGATGAGAAGAGGTCATCTGAATGTGGTTAGGAGACTCAACATTGATGAGAAGAGGTCATCTGAATGTGGTTAGGAGACTCAACATTGATGAGAAGAGGTCATCTGAATGTGGTTAGGAGACTCAACATTGATGAGAAGAGGTCATCTGAATGTGGTTAGGAGACTCAACATTGATGAGAAGAGGTGAACTGAACATGGTTAGGAGACTCAACATTGATGAGAAGAGGTGAACTGAACATGGTTAGGAGACTCAACATTGATGAGAAGAGGTGAACTGAACATGGTTAGGAGACTCAACATTGATGAGAAGAGGTGAACTGAACATGGTTAGGAGACTCAACATTGATGAGAAGAGGTGAACTGAACATGGTTAGGAGACTCAACATTGATGAGAAGAGGTCATCTGAACATGGTTAGGAGACTCAACATTAATGCCATAGTCACTGAGGATAATAAATCAATATTAGACTTCACTGCAAACGTTTAGAAGAATTGATACTAATATGACTCTTGCCTGATTTAATTCAAATCAATTATTCAGCTCCATTCCTGATGGCAATTCTGTTGATGAGGAATTCAATAATGTTTGCTGCGAAGATTTGACCACAAAGGAGATCAGATTTGATATCATACAGTTAAAAAATACCACATCCCCTGGTACTGATGGGCAAACCTCTAATTCTTACTTGCCACATTTAAGAAAGCCATCGAAAAACGAGAGCTTCCAGCGTCATTAAAATAAGGTGTTATAACTCTTATCCCTAAAACACATGAGGATACATTCTTTCTTGATACTTGAAGCCCAATTACACTCAAAAACAAAGATAATATACTAGCTTCCATTCTAGCAAAATGCAAGATATCTGGATTTTTGAAAGAGCGTCAAACTTGATGGAATATAACGATTAATTAGATGACAACCCTGTAATTCTATTATTGGATTTCAAAAATGCATTTGATACTGTTAGTCATCATGAGTACATTTTTTAAACATTGGGACGCAGGCCATTTTTTAAACAAAGACCAGACATACGCTCTACAGTGAATTTTAAGACCACACATACGCTCTACAGTGAACTCTAAAAGACCACACATACGCTCTACAGTGAACTCTAAAAGACCACACATACGCTCTACAGTGAACTCTAAAAGACCACACATACGCTCTACAGTGAACTCTAAAAGACCACACATACGCTCTACAGTGAACTCTAAAAGACCACACATACGCTCTACAGTGAACTCTAAAAGACCACACATACGCTCTACAGTGAACTCTAAAAGACCACACATACGCTCTACAGTGAACTCTAAAAGACCACACATACGCTCTACAGTGAACTCTAAAAGACCACACATACGCTCTACAGTGAACTCTAAAAGACCACACATACGCTCTACAGTGAACTCTTAAAGACCACACATACGCTCTACAGTGAACTCTAAAAGACCACACATACGCTCTACAGTGAACTCTAAAAGACCACACATACGCTCTACAGTGAACTCTTAAAGACCACACATACGCTCTACAGTGACCTCTAAAAGACCACACATACGCTCTACAGTGAACTCTAAAAGACCAGAAAGAGGGGAAGTGTCTAAAACAAGAGCTTGTTTACAAGAAAAGGTCCCTCAGACTCTGGTCTGTGTAGCCAGGGCTTCCCTATCTGTCTGCTCCTCAAGACAGGAGCACTGGGGCCCTGTTCATTTGATCGGGTCCCAGAAATGTGATAGAAAGGGCCACTCCTCTCCACGCCCACGAGCAAAAGCTGAAGAATTTAGTTTTTTTATTTTACATTTCAAAAATATGGCATCATAATTAGCACACATAAATAAACCATAACTGGCCTGCAGTATTTCTTATTGTCCTGTAGATGGTGTTGAAGAGATGAGGAGAGAGGTGGTGGAAAAGAATAGGTGGAAGGGAAGAGAAGGGGAGAGAGGTGGTGGACAGAATAGGTGGACGAGAAGACAAGGGGACAGAGGTGGTAGACAGAATATGGAGAGAAGAGAGGCGGAACGACGTGGTGGACAGAATAAGAGGGAAGAGAAGAAAGGCGGAGGGAGGTGGTGGACAGAATAAGAGGGAAGAGAGGAGGAGGGAGGTGCTGCAAGGAATAAGAGGGAAGAGAGGCGGAGGGAGGTGCTGGATGGAATAAGAGGGAAGAGAGGAGGAGGGAGGTGCTGGATGGAATAAGAGGGAAGAGAGGAGGAGGGAGGTGGTGGACAGAATAAGAGGGAAGAGAGGAGGAGGGAGGTGCTGCAAGGAATAAGAGGGAAGAGAAGAGAGGCGGAGGGAGGTGCTGGATGGAATAAGAGGGAAGAGAGGTGGAGGGAGGTGGTGGATGGAATAAGAGGGAAGAGAGGAGGAGGGAGGTGGTGGACAGAATAAGAGGGAAGAGAGGCGGAGGGAGGTGGTGGACAGAATAAGAGGGAAGAGAGGAGGAGGGAGGTGCTGGATGGAATAAGAGGGAAGAGAGGCGGAGGGAGGTGCTGGATGGAATAAGAGGGAAGAGAGGAGGAGGGAGGTGCTGCAAGGAATAAGAGGGAAGAGAGGAGGACGGAGGTGCTGGATGGAATAAGAGGGAAGAGAGGCGGACGGAGGTGCTGGATGGAATAAGAGGGAAGAGAGGAGGACGGAGGTGCTGGATGGAATAGGAAGAAGAGAAGAGGGAAAGAGAAGAGGGGAAGAGGGAGGTGGAGGTGGAGGACAGAATAGGCGGTGCTGGTTTCAAAAAGGCCCACACTTCTGAAGGGGGATCTCATTTACATTGCCTTGATTACCTGAGTCCTCCACTGAGGGAGTTTGATTAACCTGAACCGTGGTGCACCGGGCTTTGTCCCGTGACGTGAACGGATAAAAGGGGGAAAGGAGGGACATCTTTCTTAACTCTACGTGCATAACTTTCGTCACTTTTGTTGAAAGTGAGTCCCAGGAAGCAGCCTCTTCCAAAACGAATGCAATCATTTTTCACGCATGTTAACATAATTTTCATTAGCAGGTGGCTGAATCTCAACAGAGAAACCACCCGAGCGAGGAAAACACCCCTCTGTCTCAGGATGTGTAGCCCATGTGTCTGATGCCGTCTGGACCAAAATAGAATATATAACATGTTGCCGCCATAGCAGTTGATTGATGCCAGCAAGCATTTAGCCTCTCTTGATAAAAACATTATAAAATAATTAGCTAATCAGCGTTGAGCTGAAATGTGGGTTGTCCTGGTGCAGCAAAACAGCCCCAAGGGATACCCCAATCAAATCACATCCTAAGAAAAAGGTAATCTTCATGAAAAACGTGTCTGTTTCTGGTCTGTTTGTGTTGATGTCCTGCAGTAGCTACCTTGTGTTGATGTCCTGCAGTAGCTAGCTTGTGTTGATGTCCTGCAGTAGCAGGAGCAGGACCTGTAACACCACCCGATGCTACAGGAAGGCCATAAAGATCATCAAGGACATCAACCACCCGAGCCACTGCCTGTTCACCCCGCTGTCATCCAGAAGGCGAGGTCAGTACAGGTGCATCAAAGCTGGGACCGAGAGACTGAAAAACAGCTTCTATCTCAAGGCCATCAGACTGTTAAACAGCCACCACTAACATTGAGTGGCTACTGCCAACACACTGTCAATGACACTGACTCTACTCCAGCCACTTTAATCATGGGAATTGATGGGAAATTATGTAAATATATCACTAGCCACTTTAAACAATGCTACCTTATATAATGTTACTTACCCTATATTATTCATCTCATATGCATACGTAGATACTGTACTCTATATCATCGACTGCATCCTTATGTAATACATGTATCACTAGCCACTTTAACTATGCCACTTGGTTTACATACTCATCTCATATGTATATACTGTACTCGATATCATCTACTGTATCTTGCCTATGCTGCTCTGTACCATCACTCATTCATATATCCTTATGTACATATTCTTTATCCCCTTACACTGTGTATAAGACAGTAGTTTTTTGGAATTGTTAGTTAGATTACTTGTTCGTTATTACTGCATTGTCGGAACTAGAAGCACAAGCATTTCGCTACACTCGCATTAACATCTGCTAACCATGTGTATGTGACAAATAAAATTTGATTTGATTTGATTTTGATTTGAAGCTTGTGTTGATGTCCTGCAGTAGCTAGCTGGCTAACTTGGTCTGTTTGTGTTGATGTCCTGCAGTAGCTAGCTTGTGTTGATTTCCTGCAGTAGCTAGCTGGCTAACTTGGTCTGTTTGTGTTGATGTCCTGCAGTAGCTAGCTTGTGTTGATGTCCTGCAGTAGCTAGCTTGTGTTGATGTCCTGCAGTAGCTAGCTGGCTAACTTGGTCTGTTTGTGTTGATGTCCTGCAGTAGCTAGCTGGCTAACTTGGTCTGTTTGTGTTGATGTCCTGCAGTAGCTAGCTTGTGTTGATGTCCTGCAGTAGCTAGCTGGCTAACTTGGTCTGTTTGTGTTGATGTCCTGCAGTAGCTAGCTTGTGTTGATTTCCTGCAGTAGCTAGCTGGCTAACTTGGTCTGTTTGTGTTGATGTCCTGCAGTAGCTAGCTTGTGTTGATGTCCTGCAGTAGCTAGCTTGTGTTGATGTCCTGCAGTAGCTAGCTTGTGTTGATGTCCTGCAGTAGCTAGCTTGTGTTGATGTCCTGCAGTAGCTAGCTTGTGTTGATGTCCTGCAGTAGCTAGCTTGTGTTGATGTCCTGCAGTAGCTAGCTTGTGTTGATGTCCTGCAGTAGCTAGCTGGCTAACTTGGTCTGTTTGTGTTGATGTCCTGCAGTAGTAGCTAAGCTTGTGTTGATGTCCTGCAGTAGCTAGCTTGTGTTGATGTCCTGCAGTAGCTGTTTGTGTTGATGTCCTGCAGTAGCTAGCTTGTGTTGATGTCCTGCAGTAGCTAGCTTGTGTTGATGTCCTGCAGTAGCTAGCTTGTGTTGATGTCCTGCAGTAGCTAGCTGGCTAACTTGGTCTGTTTGTGTTGATGTCCTGCAGTAGCTAGCTGGCTAACTTGGTCTGTTTGTGTTGATGTCCTGCAGTAGCTAGCTTGTGTTGATGTCCTGCAGTAGCTAGCTGGCTAACTTGGTCTGTTTGTGTTGATGTCCTGCAGTAGCAGTAGCTAGCTTGTGTTGATGTCCTGCAGTAGCTAGCTTGTGTTGATGTCCTGCAGTAGCTAGCTTGTGTTGATGTCCTGCAGTAGCTAGCTGGCTAACTTGGTCTGTTTGTGTTGATGTCCTGCAGTAGCTAGCTTGTGTTGATGTCCTGCAGTAGTTAGCTTGTGTTGATGTCCTGCAGTAGCTAGCTTGTGTTGATGTCCTGCAGTAGCTAGCTGGCTAACTTGGTCTGTTTGTGTTGATGTCCTGCAGTAGCTAGCTGGCTAACTTGGTCTGTTTGTGTTGATGTCCTGCAGTAGCTAGCTTGTGTTGATGTCCTGCAGTAGCTAGCTGGCTAACTTGGTCTGTTTGTGTTGATGTCCTGCAGTAGCTAGCTTGTGTTGATGTCCTGCAGTAGCTAGCTTGTGTTGATTTCCTGCAGTAGCTAGCTGGCTAATTTGGTCTGTTTGTGTTGATTTCCTGCAGTAGCTAGCTTGTGTTGATGTCCTGCAGTAGCTAGCTGGCTAACTTGGTCTGTTTGTGTTGATGTCCTGCAGTAGCTAGCTGGCTAACTTGGTCTGTTTGTGTTGATTTCCTGCAGTAGCTAGCTTGTGTTGATGTCCTGCAGTAGCTAGCTTGTGTTGATGTCCTGCAGTAGCTAGCTGGCTAACTTGGTCTGTTTGTGTTGATGTCCTGCAGTAGCTAGCTTGTGTTGATGTCCTGCAGTAGCTAGCTGGCTAACTTGGTCTGTTTGTGTTGATTTCCTGCAGTAGCTAGCTGGCTAACTTGGTCTGTTTGTGTTGATGTCCTGCAGTAGCTAGCTTGTGTTGATGTCCTGCAGTAGCTAGCTGGCTAACTTGGTCTGTTTGTGTTGATGTCCTGCAGTAGTTAGCTGGCTAACTTGCCCCTTTCCTAAGCCATGGATGCAGACTTAGTTTTGACTTAATTCTCTGTACAGGTATGAGGATTCTGTGTTATGCACTATAGTCCGTTACCATATATGTGATTGAATATTATCTGCTGTTGGCTTGTGTGGATGTATGTATGTTATGCAACATAGCTGACTTGAAACATTGTTAACAGTTTCAGGGCCATGGGACTTTCTCATGATGGAAAAATACAGAATAACATGAAGATAGGAACTGTGCAATGAGTTGGGGGGTGGCACATTCAGAATGTAGTGTTGTGAGAACAAACTGTATTTTGTTAGATAACAGGAGCCAGGTGCCTGATAACTGCATATTCTACACAGCTACAGCGACTGACCGCTGAAGCGCTTAGGGGGCTGGGACCAGCCTCTGCGACAACAATCAACGATGGGCTGGGTGAGTCTAAACCACGCCCAGTCTCTACTCTGACAGGCCGGCTCGGAAGCAGGAACTTTTTCTGTCAGAGTATATTTATAATATATTTGTCAAGAACAAGTTAGTTCTCTGTTTGCCCTGCGAGGTGGGACAGAGAGCCCGTATATACGAAAATTGCATTTACCAATTATTGCTTAACTAATAAAAAATAGCATAGCATACAATCGGTGACTCATTGTCATATTTATCCTGATACCAGATTCGAATTGACGCAACTCTAACACAGGTCAATGATTATGACAGCATTCTGATCTAACCATAAATTAATATGTTGTGCCACTTGGCCTGAGAATATTGAAGTTCTATCTTAGCCTAGATGTAGCCTAGTAGACTCACTTTAACTAGCTAGCTAACTTAGCTGGTTCATTGTCGCCAACGTGAGGAATTTAAGCTAGCAAGCATTTTAGCTAGGTAGCCTATGACAACAAAAAATGAAAGGTGTACTGTATGACAGAGTCATAGACCGTTTAGCCAACATGAAAGAGAGGAGGATGGCGTTGGCCTTCAACTAGTCTACAAGTAGGGCGAGTCAACATGTTTGTTTTACTTGTGCACACAGACAGAAATCAGTACCAAGGGGAGCCACGTGATATTTAGCAACAGTGATTGGACTAGATTGTTTTTGGTATCTTTAAGTGTGTTTTCTGTGTATTATACTATGCAGATGTAGTTTTCTTGATTTGATGATATTTAAATGTTTAAGTTAAAATGGTGCTGGAATTAGCGGAGGCGGTGTTCCTGTTGTCTTTGTGTTGACTTGAGGTAACTTCATGGTTCTAAATCAGTAGTAAACTGTAGAAAACATGAACTTGCAGTACACTGTAAGACTGTTCTGTCATTTCAACAGTAAAACACTGTAGAATGCACAGTAAAATACCTGAAATGTGTTTTACAGCAGTAATGCTGTAGATTGCACTGCATTTATTTCATTTAAAAAAAAAAACTTTATCTAACTAGGCAAGTGAGTTAAGAACAAATTATTATTTTCAATGACAGCCTAGGAACAGCGGGTTAACGGCCTTGTTCAGGGGCAGAACGACAGATTTTTCAATTGTTAGCTCGGGGATTTGATCTTGTAACCTTTTGGTTACTAGTCCAACGCGCTAACCACTAGGATACCCTGCCGCATCATGGGTAAAATTCTACTGTTGTTAACTGTAAATGTAAGCCTCCTATAAAAATGACTCTAACGTACTGTATTTCTTTACAGTAGTACCCGAACACTGCTGTAGTTGGCGGCGCCAAACGGTCTGTGGTGTGTGTGTCTGTGTGAGAGAGAGAAAGAGAGCTGAATCTCATAGATGAAACCAAGACTGTTCTCAGGGCAGCTCTGCCGGTTTTGACTAGCAGAAGATACTTTTTGTAGGAGGTTACGAAAATTAACGCAGCAGGTTAGGATAATTAGGTAAAGGTTAGGGAAAGCTAAAATACTAACAATGTCCCCGACGCGACTCGAATCTATTTTACAACCAGGCCTGCCCTGAGAACAGACTTGATTTCCACTAATGCGATGCTCCTTGCCAAACAGTCTGTGAGGGAAAACTCATGAGAAAATAAGCTTTCTGTTCTACTCTAGCTATTTTATTGTTTTGGAAAAGTCGCCTAAATATTTTTGTGCAGCTGATTAGTATGTAGTAATTCCATATACTATATTCTTCTATATATACCTACTGCAGGTTTTCTTAACTAAGCTACTAACTAGCTAGCTAACGTTAGCTTGTTTGGATTGTGTTAGCTAACAGTAGCCAAGTTGACATGTCAGTCTGTTGCATTGATCTTTCAGGTTTCTCTGTTGTTTCCCTGTCTCACTCAGTGTGTTCTTCTTAAACCAGTGGAGGCATGGTGGGTCTTCAAGATGCAATTAAACACCAATTGCCCGAGTTGGAGCATTTGGTGAGATCTTTGTCAGAGCATCTGAGGGCCAATGTTGTAGTGGAGAATATTAAAGACCTTGAATATGTTCAACCGGACGATATAACAGACCATTTGACGCCAATATAGTGTCAGGAATTTCAACCAAAGAGGTGAGATCTTGATTGATGAATGTAACATATTTACATAATTGTTATGAAAAAGGGTACCATCTAGAACGTAACATGGTTATTTGTCCCCATAAGAGAACCCTTTGAAGATCCCTTTCTGATTCCAGGTAAAGTTACATGTATAACCCTTTTGGTTCCAGGTAGAACTCTTCTGGGTTCCATGTAGAACCCTTTCCACAGAGGGTTCTACATGGTACCCAAAAGGGTTCTACCTGGAAACAAAAAGGGTTCTCCTATGGGGACAGCCAAAGAACCCTTTCGGAACCCTTTTTCTGAGTGTACACACACACACACACACACACACACACACACACACACACACACACACACACACACACACACACACACACACACACACACACACACACACACACACACACACACAAGGTTAAAAAGGTTCTGTAAATAGTTTCCCCCCTCAAAATAAATGGTTTATGCTATGAGGGAGCGAGACAAATGTCATAAAAGGGACAGAAATGCCAAAAATACATAAAAGTACAAAATAATACAAATGTTTGTTTGTTTGTCTTCTTGTGCTGGTATGGAGTGCAGCACATAGCCTAACAATTTTTTCTTTGTAATTTTTAAAAGAAAATGAAGAAAGGATATTATCTGTAACAATGGATAGGACTCTTGTCCTCCTCCAAGCATCAGTGACCTCCAGGAACAGTGGCCTTTCCGTTTCACCAAGTTATGGCTCTGCGACCACTTCGAAACCCTCCCTGGCGTCGTGATTGACAGACGCCTGACTCAAGCTCTCCCGAACAAGAGTAAGAGAATTGTCAACATTTTTAAAAGCCAAAAGACCATTCTGCCATTCTTCTGTTGATGACCCACTTCAGAGAGGAGGACCTCTGTTTCTCTTGGCAGATGTAAAGAATAGTGTTTTTAGACTTCTAAAGTCGATATGATTAATGGTGTTTATACTCTACTATTACACATGATATGAATATTTTTAATATGTATGTTTTGTGATTTTAGGTCACTGCAACTCGGGATGATGTCGAGGTGCGAATTCCTTTGCCATTTCATATCCAACATTTTTATGCAAGTAAAGTCCAGGTCAGATAAAGAATGTTATGACAGGAATGGAAATAAACCAAATTCAAAGTGAATTTGGGCAGGTAGTGTTCTCCTGGCATCCGCCAAACCCAGATTCATCTGTCGGACTACCAGATGGTGCAGCTTAATTCACCACTCCAGAGAACATGTTTCCACTGCTCCAATGGCCATGAGCTTTTCACCACTCCAGAGAACATGTTTCCACTGCTCCAATGGCCATGAGCTTTTCACCACTCCAGAGAACATGTTTCCACTGCTCCAATGGCCATGAGCTTTACACCACTCCAGAGAACATGTTTCCACTGCTCCAATGGCCATGAGCTTTTCACCACTCCAGAGAACATGTTTCCACTGCTCCAATGGCCATGAGCTTTTCACCACTCCAGAGAACATGTTTCCACTGCTCCAATGGCCATGAGCTTTTCACCACTCCAGCCGACACTGTGCGTATGGAGATCTTAGGCTTGTGTACGGATGCTCGGCCATGGAAACCTATTTCATGAAGCTCCCGACGAACAGCTCCTGTGCTGACGTTGCTTCCAGAGGCCGTTTGGAACTCAGTAATGAGCGTTGCAACCGAGGACAGAGACGCGGCTCAGCTGTTGTTGCTCCTAGACGTTTCTACTTCACAATAACAGCACTTACAGTTGACCAGGGCAGCTCAAGCAGGGACGACATTTCAAGAACTGACTTGTTGGAAAGGTGTCATCCTATGACAGTGCCATGTTGAAAGTCACTGAGCTCTTCAGGGAGGCCATTCTACTGCCAATATTTGTCTACAGAGATTGCATGGCTGTGCTCGATTTTATAAATCTGTCAGCAACGGGTGTGGCTGAAATAGCCGAAACCACTCATTTGAAGGGGTGTCCACATACTTTTGTATATATAGTGTATATTTATTGAATATCTTATCAATTAAAATAGCCAATTTGGGTGCAATCAATTAGCTTAGTTTCTCAGTGATCAAATTATATTTCCACCAAAAAAAAATTGCCTGAAAACTAATCTTAACTTCAGAACAATCTGAGATGGTGAAATCCTATTCCTCGTGCTCTTTTGGGTCAGAACCACCCCAATTGAAATAAGCATCCATGCATTGATAACCTTCAAAAATGGCTGATACAGATCCTGCTGCTAACCACAATGGAGATGAGAATTTGTATCCCCACCCCAATACAGCCGAACTGACCAATGCTGATATCTTGCATCGAGACAATATTTCTTCTCTTCTGATCCTTTCTCTCTCCTTCTGTTGCTTCTCTTTCGCACTCTTATCCTCTTCCTGTTTCTTCCTCTCCTCCTCCTCTTCGATCTTCCTCTGGGCCTCCTGGTACATCTCATTGGTGTAGTGTTGTCCTCCATTCTTCTTCACCATCTCCTCTATCTTCTTCAGCAGCTCTGGGACCTGAGTGTTGTCTTCTCTCTTGTCATTGATTAGGGAGTGATATCTGCCCCCACAGATATTGATGAGTTTCCGTAACTCTTTGCTCTCAGCCAGAAACTCTTCCACTGATTTACCCTCCAGTTGATCTCCATGAGTGAACAGCAAGATGGTGTACATTGAGGCTTCTTCTCCAAAGTTCTCCTGGATCCACTTCACAGTGTTCCTCTCCTCCTTTGTAAACCTCCCCAGTCTGATCACCAGCAGGAAGGCGTGAGGTCCTGGGACTGACATTTCTATACACCTGACTATTTCACTTTTCATCTCTTCTTCAGACATTGTTGTGTCATAGAGCCCCGGGGTGTCGATGACATCAATCTTCCTCCCATCCACCACTCCACTCCGTTTCTCACTCTGTGCAGTCACAGACACTGGAGAAGCCTCCACTTTAAACACCTCTCTCCCCAGGATGGTGTTTCCTGTTGCACTCTTCCCTGATCCAGTCTTCCCCAGCAGAACTATCTTCAGGTTAGAGGGCTGCCCTGAAACTGTGGAAACAAACAAGAAATGATTGATTTTGCAATAATATGTTAAGATAAATGAACAACACAAAGGACTAAAGGTCAAGAGGACTAGACGTCAATAGAGTTCCAACGATCAATGGAAATAATGTTTTTTCTGTTACCCTTTGGTATTATTTATCAATGGGTCAGAGACATGGGAGGAATTTGTCTCGACATTGAGCCTGAAATAGGCCATTGGCCCAGTTTTACAGCAAGGAATTATAATTGGTCAACTGTAGGCTAGGGTAGGTTTATACAACTACATCCTGTCCCTTTGTTCTGTGGAAAGAATCACGGAGGAGAGAATCACTGAGGACAGGGGAGAATGAACATCTACCTCTCAGCAAAACATATACGATTTGTCCTCTTTGAATAAACTTATTTTCTCCCCCTCATTTGCTTTGGGGTCTGTGTTATTGAAGAGTAACATCAATTGCTAACACTTGGTGCCGTGACCCAGATGAATTGGTCCAACAACAAGGAAAGACTGAACTGTGTATTGATCCAGGGGAAAGAGAGAGAGAGAGAGTTTTGAGCCCATTGGATTCAACTGTTAATTTCCTGATTGACTGCTAACATATTGCTGGGTGAGTCCAGAACGATTTATTTTTATTATTTTTATTCTACCGTTATTTGACCAGGTTGTCAAGTTAACCAAGTTGTCTGAGAACACGTTCTCATTTACAGCAACGACCTGGGGAATCGTTGCAGGGGAGAGGAGGGGGATGAATGAGCCTATTGTTAGCTGGTAATGATTAGGTGATCATGATGGTATGAGGGACAGCTTGAGAATTTAGCCAGGACACCGGGGTTAACACCCCTACTCCTACGATAAGTGCCATGGGATCTTTAAGGACCTCAGAGAGTCAGGACACCCGTTTAACGTCCCATCCGAAAGACGGCACCCTACACAAGGCAGCGTCCCCAATCACTGCCCTGGGACATTGGGATATTATTTTAGACCAGAGGAAAGAGTGGGACCTATTGGTCCTCCAACACCACTTCAGCAGCGTCTGGTCTCCCATCCAGGGACTGACCAGGACCAACCCTGCTTAGCTTCAGAAGCAAGCCAGCAGTGGGATATCATTTAAAAGAACCAAATCAGGATAAAATAAGTGCATGCAATGAGTGATACGTATCTGTGATGTATAAGGTATAGTCCTTTGTTTGCACTGTTGCAGGTTTGTTAAATCTCTAGTCCTCTATTAAAAAGGTTTGTTAAATCTCTAGTCCTCTATTAAAAAGGTTTGTTAAATCTCTAGTCCTCTATTAAAAAGGTTTGTTAAATCTCTAGTCCTCTATTAAAAAGGTTTGTTAAATCTCTAGTCCTCTATTAAAAAGGTTTGTTAAATCTCTAGTCCTCTATTAAAAAGGTTTGTTAAATCTCTAGTCCTCTATTAAAAAGGTTTGTTAAATCTCTAGTCCTCTATTAAAAAGGTTTGTTAAATCTCTAGTCCTCTATTAAAAAGGTTTGTTAAATCTCTATTAAAAAGGTTTGTTAAATCTCTAGTCCTCTATTAAAAAGGTTTGTTAAATCTCTAGTCCTCTATTAAAAGGGTTTGTTAAATCTCTAGTCCTCTATTAAAAAGGTTTGTTAAATCTCTAGTCCTCTATTAAAAAGGTTTGTTAAATCTCTAGTCCTCTATTAAAAGGGTTTGAGTCCTTTTTGTGAAACCTTCTTTTTGCAAAGAAGTGAGTTGCTAGTTGAGTAGCAATTTTTGACACGTGGGTAATGTAAGACTTCAACAAGCTTTTGAAGTGAACACAAGTTTTATGGGTAACCAGGCCCTACAGTTTTGAAAAAGGTTATAGATATATACACTGCTCAAAAAAATAAAGGGAACACTAAATTAACACATCCTATCTCTGAATGAATGAAATATTCTTATTAAATACTTTTTTCTTTACATAGTTGAATGTGCTGACAACAAAATCACACAAAAATGATCAATGGAAATCAAATTTATCAACCCATGGAGGTCTGGATTTGGAGTCACACTCAAAACTAAAGTGGAAAACCACACTGCAGGCTGATCCAACTTTGATGTAATGTCCTTAAAACAAGTCAAAATGAGGCTCAGTAGTGTGTGTGGCCTCCACGTGCCTGTATGACCTCCCTACAACGCCTGGGCTCCTGATGAGGTGGCAGATGGTCTCCTGAGGGACCTCCTCCCAGACCTGGACTAAAGCATCTGCCAACTCCTGGACAGTCTGTGGTGCAGTCTGTTGGTGGATGGAGCGAGACATGATGTCCCAGATGTGCTCAATTGGATTCAGGTCTGGGGAACGGGCGGGCCAGTCCATAGCATCAATGCCTTCCTCTTGCAGGAACTGATGACACACTCCAGCCACATGAGGTCTAGCATTGTCTTGCATTAGGAGGAACCCAGGGCCAACCGCACCAGCATATGGTCTCACAAGGGGTCTGAGGATCTCCTCCTGGTACCTAATGGCAGTCAGGCTACCTCTGGCGAGCACATGGAGGGCTGTGCGGCCCCCCAAAGAAATGCCACCCCACACCATGACTGACCCACCGCCTAACCGGTCATGCTGGAGGATGTTGCAGGCAGCAGAACGTTCTCCACGGCAACTCCAGACTCTGTCACGTCTGTCACATGTGCTCAGTGTGAACCTGCTTTCATCTGTGAAGAGCACAGGGCGCCAGTGGCGGATTTGCCAATCTTGGTGTTCTCTGGCAAATGCCAAACGTCCTGCACGGTGTTGGTTGTAAGCACAACCCCCACCTGTGGACATCGGGCCCTCATACCACCCTCATGGAGTCTGTTTCTGACCGTTTGAGCAGACACATGCACATTTGTGGCCTGCTGGAGGTCATTTTGCAGGGCTCTGGCAGTGCTCCTCCTGCTCCTCCTTGCACAAAGGCGGAGGTAGCGGTCCTGCTGCTGGGTTGTTGCCCTCCTACGGCCTCCTCTACGTCTCCTGATGTACTGGCCTGTCTCCTGGTAGCGCCTCCAAGGTTTAGAGCAGAGGTGGTTAGACACAGTAGGTTACCCAACATGGAAGATTAAGGTGCCCCATTTTTGGAGGAATTGAGTGTAATCACCCAGCAGTGAAAAACTTTTGTTTCCACAACTATGGACTGGGAAAGACAAAACTACGACGACATCATCGACAGGCTGTCACGACTGGACAGAGACATCAATCAACATAATAAACCGGATGTTAACTAGTGATTATGTTAAGATATTATGTGATCTACGTGATTATGTTATAATTTTGCACGCCCAATTTTTCAGTTTTTGATTTGTTAAAAAAGTTTGAAATATCCAATAAATGTCGTTCCACTTCATGATTGTGTCCCACTTGTTGATTCTTCACAAAAAAATACAGTTTTATATCTTTATGTTTGAAGCCTGAAATGTGGCAAAAGGTCGCAAAGTTCAAGGGGGCCGAATACTTTCGCAAGGCACTGTATATGCGTGTGTGTGTGTTTGTGTGTGTCTTTCCTGGTTGAGGTTTGACAAGACATTAACTGCTTCTCTTCTAGTCAAATAGTCAAATAACATTCAGCTTATACACCCATATATACCCAACAGGACATGCCACCAGAGGTCTCTTCACAGTCCCCAAGTCCATATACACCCAACAGGACATGCCACCAGAGGTCTCTTCACAGTCCCCGAGTCCATATATACCCAACAGGACATGCCACCAGAGGTCTCTTCACAGTCCCCAAGTCCATATATACCCAACAGGACATGCCACCAGAGGTCTCTTCACAGTCCCCAAGTCCATATATACCCAACAGGACATGCCACCAGAGGTCTCTTCACAGTCCCCAAGTCCATATATACCCAACAGGACATGCCACCAGAGGTCTCTTCACAGTCCCCAAGTCCATATATACCCAACAGGACATGCCACCAGAGGTCTCTTCACAGTCCCCAAGTCCATATATACCCAACAGGACATGCCACCAGAGGTCTCTTCACAGTCCCCAAGTCCATATATACCCAACAGGACATGCCACCAGAGGTCTCTTCACAGTCCCCGAGTCCATATATACCCAACAGGACATGCCACCAGAGGTCTCTTCACAGTCCCCAAGTCCATATATACCCAACAGGACATGCCACCAGAGGTCTCTTCACAGTCCCCAAGTCCATATATACCCAACAGGACATGCCACCAGAGGTCTCTTCACAGTCCCCAAGTCCATATATACCCAACAGGACATGCCACCAGAGGTCTCTTCACAGTCCCCAAGTCCATATATACCCAACAGGACATATATATATCTTCTCATGGAATGGCAGGACATGTGAAGGGACACACAAACAAACAAACATTTTTTTGTATTGTATTATTATTATAATAATCATATTTATTTATTTATTTGTGTGACTGTCCTTGTCTATCAGTGTTTAGTTACTTGTCATGTTTTGTGTTTTCTGTTGACCCCAGGAAAATCATCTGTTGCCTCTGGAAAAAAAAGACAATGGGAAAAGACAATGGGATCCAAAAAAACAAGTGTGTGTGTGTATTGTGTGTGTGTGTGTGTTGTGTGTGTGTGTGTACCTTGGCATTCACCAGTGAAGTCTTGCAGACAGAGTGTCAACAGGAACAGAATCCTTCCTCTTCCTCGTTCCATTACTAAAACTGCAGCCAATCAAAAACTTGGAAACAGACGATGACGTCATTGCAAAAAACAAAGTCCACATTTCTTCGGTGCCTCATGCAGTGTTCTGCAAAGTTTCTACTTTTACAGATAATAATTTTAAAAACTATTCAACTATAAACTATAAAAAAGTAGTGATATGCTGTATAACTGTGGATAAACAAAGTACATTCCCTAACAACGTAGCCTACATCAGGTGAACACAATGTACTCATATGGGGCATATCAAATGACATTCTAAACATGGTTATTATTCTACCACTGCCTGGCTGCTGCTGTTAAGACCAGATAGACCAGTTAGAGGTCGTGTTCCCATTACCATTAAACATCACATCTACTGTGTAGACAGACAGGAACAGTTCAGACAATAATTAAGTGGAATCAGTATAACTGAAACCAGTGCTTATGTGAACAGTTAGAGGTGAACACTTAAACAACGTGTAAGTCGGGAGGTGTCAGAACACAAAGGGTGAGTTCCTCTGCTCAGACGTTGCTGACGTCTATGGTGGACAATTGCAAGATTATGTTATAATACTTTTATTGCATCAAATGTTTGTTTTATGCAACAGAATAGAAGATTCTTATAGCTATTGTGTGTTCTACTGAGGATGGCCTCTGGGAGATCACACTGACAAGAGGAGATATACAATGTCTTTTGGGTGATAAAACCTAAAGAGCATTCCAGAGAACATGACTTAATGCTTCTGTTCTATACTGTACCAGGGAGACGTGGCTCCAGTATGGAGTTGGGGGGCCAGACACTGGTCTCTACACAATGACAACTGTTGAAATCGTCAACCAGCCAACATTATCGTAGAGAACTCAATTGATTCACTTTATATGTGTGCGTTGTATTGACCTGCTCCCTTATTAAAAAGTGATTAAAGATTTAGTTTAAGTATAACTCTTGACTTGTGTGATAAGTTTGTCTCTCCACCTTTGATAGTAAAGAAATGAACCACCACACGCTAGATCTTACAACGCCAGGATAGGTATTTTACACATCAGCTAATCCTATCATGTGTTTTTGCAATCTGTCAGTCAACCATTGGTTGATGCATGCAACGTCTAAGCAGTGTGACCTTAGTCAGTACTGACAAAAACCTGCAGGTGTGTCCCTCACAGCAACAACCTGCTATAAGATGGGTGTTGACCCAAGATCAGCCTCCTTGAACAAGGTAAGTATACTGCACTATCTCTTCACTAATCAATGTACAGTATACTGCACTATCTCTGCACTAAACAAGGTACAGTATACTGCACTATCTCTGCACTAAACAAGGTACAGTATACTGCACTAGCTCTGCACTAAACAAGATACAGTATACTGCACTATCTCTGCACTAAACAAGATACAGTATACTGCACTATCTCTGCACTAAACAAGGTACAGTATACTGCACTATCTCTGCACTAAACAAGATACAGTATACTGCACTATCTCTGCACTAAACAAGATACAGTATACTGCACTACTAAACAAGGTACAAACAAGATACAAGATACAGTACACTGTATACTAAACAAGATACACTGCACCTCTGCACTAAACAAGGTACAGTATACTGCACTATCTCTGCACTAAACAAGGTACAGTATACTGCACTATCTCTGCTAAACTAAACAAGCACTAAACAAGATACAGTATACTACACTATCTCTGCACTAAACAAGGTAAATGTTTCAGGTGAAAGTCTAACCATGCTTCTCCTTTCACTGTTCTACAATGTTAAAACGTGTAGAAATACAAACATACTGTAATCACATGATTATTTACACAAATATTAACAGACCTGGTATCAATAAAATGTCTACTTAATATTGTACAACAGTTATTCAAATACTGTTGAGTAGATTGTTGTACAACATTTCATTAGTAAGGTAGTTAAGTTGAATACTCACTTTTAGTGTTGCACGGATCTGTATATTGTTGTCCCCTGTTGTCACTGAGAGAGCTGAAGCAGTGGTCCTGCTGGTTTTGCATAGCTAGATGCCCCAGGTGGGTGGAGATTTACCTCGAACCAATGGAATGGTCTAAAACTCATGCAAAACTAAAGTGCTGCACCTTACAATACCATTGTGCTGCAGTTTACATTCTGTTAAGTTTCATTTTCCCAGCACGTACTCAATTCTAGCCAATGAGAGAATGTTGCTAGGCAAACATTATTCTACTCAGGATAGGCTAAATCGGAATTTTGATTGGGTATCGGCTGTTCAACCTTGGCTGCTTGCAGAATCAGAATCATAAAATGAAATAGGCATAGAAGTTCAATGCCAATGTGGTAACAATCTTTTTTTTAATCAAATAAATAGATAGAAAATGAAATGTGAAATTAGAACAGGGGAGGGTTCACATGACAGAAGTCTCCTTCTGAGAAAAAAAAGGTTAAAAATGAACAAATAAAACTGCATTTTGAAATGTAACTGTATACTGTAGTTGTAACTTTATAGTTGCCTAATCTGGTCCCAGATCTGTTTCTGCTCTTTCCAACTCCATAGATTACCACAGTATGAGTCACAATACCCATAAATCTCAGCTGTCAAACAGGGAAATGGTTCCATTTGTTTTTCCACCATGTAGGTTTTGACTCTTATGTTTTCCACCATGTAGGTTCTGTGGGGTTTGTTTTGGTGTCTAACCAACCATTACAGTGGTAGGTTCTGTGGGTTTTGTCATAACCAGCCATAAAAGAACTACAGTGGTAGGTTCTGTGGGTTTTGACTCTTATGTAGGTGTCATAACCAGCCATAAAATAACTACAGTGGTAGGTTCTGTGGGGTTTGAATCTTATGTAGGTGTCATTAACTTGTCTCATCGCGCTCTAGTGACTCCTTGTGGCGGGTCGGGCGCCTGCAGGCTAACCCGGTCGTCAGTTAAATAGTATTTCCTCCGACACGTTGGTGCGGCTGGCTTCCGGGTGTTAAGAAGCGCGGTTTGGTGGGTCATGTTTCAGAGGACACATGACTCAACCTTCGCCTCCCGAGCCCATTGGGGAGTTGCAGCGATGAGACGAGATCGAAAATGTGGAGAAAAAAAGGGGTAAAATACAATCTTCATTGAAATAATTCAACACCAGAGTCCTAACCTGCACTAGAGGCTCCAGGGAAACAAGATGCAAGGAATGTTGTGCTCTGTGCTCTGTCCAGGTCTAAAACCTGAACCATTAAGAATAGATGGGATTCTAAAATTGGTTCACATTAAGAATAGATGGGATTCCAAAACCTGATTGGTTCACATTAAGAATAGATGGGATTCTAAAACCTGATTGGTTCACATTAAGAATAGATGGGATTCTAAAACCTGATTGGTTCACATTAAGAATAGGTGGGATTCTAAAACCTGATTGGTTCACATTAAGAATAGATGGGATTCTAAAACCTGATTGGTTCACATTAAGAATAGATGGGATTCTAAAACCTGATTGGTTCACATTAAGAATAGATGGGATTCTAAAACCTGCTTGGTTCACATTAAGAAGTTGACAGTTGGCCAGGGATTATAGTACTTTGTGAAGGCAAGATCATTTTCTAATTGTTCGGTAGTTATGTAAGTCAGAAGGATGTCCTCCTTTATGTAGGGGGAGGACATGTCCTGCTTTACAGATCATAAGGACACCACCAGAAACAACTGTCAAGTTAAAATACATTGGTCAATGGTTCTGTGATAAGTGGTGCAGAGAGTAAAAAGGGATTATGTGAATCAGCTACGGATATTTTTTGTTTTTTCTTCAACTCATTAACTTAGCACTTAGTACATCATAGACATTAAAAAGGGACATTAAGATAAGTCTGTGAGTCTGTTAGTGTATCGTTCTCTACAAGGTCATGTGACCAGGAGACTCTCTATAGTAGAATGATATGCATTTTCAGATATTATCCTTTCTAATAATTGAAGCAAAATGGTTATTATGTAAATGTCGTCTAGTATGGGACCAGAGGCGGTCAAAATCTGCTGGCACAACAAGGGAGGGGGGGGTTGTTTAAAATGTTTTACCACTTTACAGAAGTTAGCATATATAACACGTATGTTATAGAGATCAGTCCTTTCAGAAGTTAGCATATATAACACGTATGTTATAGAGATCAGTCCTTTCAGAAGTTAGCATATATAACACGTATGTTATAGAGATCAGTCCTTTCAGAAGTTAGCATATATAGCATGTATGTTATAGAGATCAGTCCTTTCAGAAGTTAGCATATATATCACGTATATTATAGAGATCAGTCCTTTCAGAAGCCCAGATCATTTATTTATAAATCCCATCATTGGATGGTATAGAGATCAGTCCTTTCAGGGTTTCCCAAGGGACAGTCCTTACAGGCCACCATACCTGACCTGAGTTGTAAATATAAACAAAAAGAGTTGCCTGGTAATGTGTGTGTATCTGGTAATGTGTGTGTATCTGGTAATGTGTATGTACCTGGTAATGTGTATGTACCTGGTAATGTGTGTGTATCTGGTAATGTGTATGTACCTGGTAATGTGTGTGTATCTGGTAATGTGTATGTACCTGGTAATGTGTGTGTATCTGGTAATGTGTATGTATCTGGTAATGTGTGTGTATCTGGTAATGTGTATGTATCTGGTAATGTGTGTGTATCTGGTAATGTGTATGTATCTGGTAATGTGTGTGTATCTGGTAATGTGTACGTATCTGGTAATGTGTATGTACCTGGTAATGTGTGTGTATCTGGTAATGTGTATGTATCTGGTAATGTGTGTTTATCTGGTAATGTGTATGTATCTGGTAATGTGTGTGTATCTGGTAATGTGTATGTATCTGGTAATGTGTGTGTATCTGGTAATGTGTATGTATCTGGTAATGTGTATGTATCTGGTAATGTGTGTGTATCTGGTAATGTATATGTATCTGGTAATGTGAAAGGACTCTCAATTCAACGGCTCAGACACAAGAGGTATGTGGCAGGGTCTACAGTCAATCACGGACTACAGGAAGAAACCCAGCCCAGTCACGGACCAGGATGTCTTGCTCCCAGGCAGACTAAATAACTTTTTTGCCCGCTTTGAGGACAATACAGTGCCACTGACACGGCCTGCAACGGAAACATGCGGTCTCTCCTTCACTGCAGCCGAAGTGAGTAAGACATTTAAACGTGTTAACCCTCGCAAGGCTGCAGGCCCAGACGGCATCCCCAGCCGCGCCCTCAGAGCATGCGCAGACCAGCTGGCCGGTGTGTTTACGGACATATTCAATCAATCCCTATACCAGTCTGCTGTTCCCACATGCTTCAAGAGGGCCACCATTGTTCCTGTTCCCAAGAAAGCTAAGGTAACTGAGCTAAACGACTACCGCCCGTAGCACTCACATCCGTCATCATGAAGTGCTTTGAGAGACTAGTCAAGGACCATATCACCTCCACCCTACCTGACACCCTTGACCCACTCCAATTTGCTTACCGCCCAAATAGGTCCACAGACGATGCAATCTCAACCACACTGCACACTGCCCTAACCCATCTGGACAAGAGGAATACCTATGTGTGAGAATGCTGTTCATCGACTACAGCTCGGCATTCAACACCATAGTACCCTCCAAGCTCGTCATCAAGCTCGAGACCCTGGGTCTCGACCCCGCCCTGTGCAACTGGGTACTGGACTTCCTGACGGGCCGCCCCAGGTGGTGAGGGTAGGCAACAACATCTCCTCCCCGCTGATCCTCAACACTGGGGCCCCACAAGGGTGCGTTCTGAGCCCTCTCCTGTACTCCCTGTTCACCCACGACTGCGTGGCCATGCACGCCTCCAACTCAATCATCAAGTTTGCGGACGACACAACAGTGGTAGGCTTGATTACCAACAACGACGAGACGGCCTACAGGGAGGAGGTGAGGGCCCTCGGAGTGTGGTGTCAGGAAAATAACCTCACACTCAACGTCAACAAAACTAAGGAGATGATTGTGGACTTCAGGAAACAGCAGAGGGAACACCCCCCCATCCACATCGATGGAACAGTAGTGGAGAGGGTAGCAAGTTTTAAGTTCCTCGGCATACACATCACAGACAAACTGAATTGGTCCACTCACACAGACAGCATCGTGAGGAAGGCGCAGCAGCGCCTCTTCAACCTCAGGAGGCTGAAGGAATTCGGCTTGTCACCAAAAGCACTCACAAACTTCTACAGATGCACAATCGAGAGCATCCTGGCGGGCTGTATCACCGCCTGGTATGGCAACTGCACCGCCCTCAACCGTAAGGCTCTCCAGAGGGTAGTGAGGTCTGCACAACGCATCACCGGGGGCAAACTACCTGCCCTCCAGGACACCTACACCACCCGATGCTACAGGAAGGCCATAAAGATCATCAAGGACATCAACCACCGAGCCACTGCCTGTTCACCCCGCTGCCATCCAGAAGGCGAGGTCAGTACAGGTGCATCAAAGCTGGGACCGAGAGACTGAAAAACAGCTTCTATCTCAAGGCCATCAGACTGTTAAACAGCCACCACTAACATTGAGTGGCTACTGCCAACACACTGTCAATGACACTGACTCTACTCCAGCCACTTTAATCATGGGAATCGATGGGAAATGATGTAAATATATCACTAGCCACTTTAAACAATGCTACCTTATATAATGTTACTTACCCTACATTGTTCATCTCATATGCATACGTTGATACTGTACTCTATATCATCGACTGCATCCTTATGTAATACATGTATCACTAGCCACTTTAACTATGCCACTTGGTTTACATACTTATCTCATATGTATATACTGTACTCGATATCATCTACTGTATCTTGCCTATGCTGCTCTGTACCATCACTCATTCATATATCCTTATGTACATATTCTTTATCCCCTTACACTGTGTATGACCGTAGTTTTTTTTGGAATTGTTAGTTAGATTACTTGCTCGTTATTACTGCATTGTCGGAACTAGAAGCACAAGCATTTCGCTACACTCGCATTAACATCTGCTAACCATGTGTATGTGACAAATAAAATTTGATTTGATTTGATTTGATTTGATTTGATTTGTGTGTGTATCTGGTAATGTGTGTGTATCTGGTAATGTGTGTGTATCTGGTAATGTGTGTGTATCTGGTAATGTGTATGTATCTGGTAATGTGTGTGTATCTGGTAATGTATATGTGTATGTATCTTCCAAATAATGGAATGTTCTCAAACCATTATTGTCCATGATATCGGCATGGTTACGGATTCCACATTAGGACCGTGGTGAAGATCTTTGTGGGCTATACTCGGCCTTGTCTCAGGATGGTAAGTTGGTGGTTGAATATATCCCTCTAGTGGTCTGGGGGCTGTGCTTTGGCAAAGTGGGTGGGGTTATATCCTTCCTGTTTGGCCCTGTCCGGGGGTATCATCGGATGGGGCCACAGTGTCTCCTGACCCCTCCTGTCTCAGCCTCCAGTATTTATGCTTCAGTAGTTTATGTGTCGGGGGTCTAGGGTCAGTTTGTTATATCTGGAGTACTTCTCCTGTCTTATCCGGTGTCCTGTGTGAATTTAAGTGTGCTCTCTCTAATTCTCTCTTTCTCTCTTTCCTTCTCTCTCTCGGAGGACCTGAGCCCTAGGACCATGCCTCAGGACTACCTGGCATGATGACTCCTTGCTGTCCCCAGTCCACCTGGCCGTGCTACTGCTCCAGGTTCAACTGTTCTGCCTGTGATTATTATTATTTGACCATGCTGGTCATTTATGAACATTTGAACATCTTGGCCATGTTCTGTTATAATCTCCACCCGGCACAGCCAGAAGAGGACTGGCCACCCCTCAGCCTGGTTCCTCTCTAGGTTTCTTCCTAGGTTTTGGCCTTTCTAGGGAGTTTTTCCTAGCCACCGTGCTTCTACACCTGCATTGCTTGCTGTTTGGGGTTTTAGGCTGGGTTTCTGTACAGCACTTTGAGATATCAGCTGAAGTACGAAGGGCTATATAAATACATTTGATTTGATTTGATTTTGGGAGATGCAAATGGCCACCCTCCAGATAACAAGTCATTAGTGTGAAATAATACACAACATCTTTTGGCTTTTGACCATTTTTTGTTCTTAATCATTGTTGGGGAAAAATTGGATCCAGATCAGATGTTTGGTACTATATTTATTGAAAAGTATATGAATACTAGCAATTAAAATGTCCAATTTGGGTGCAATAAATTTGCTTAAATTCTCAGAGATCAAATTATATTTATATTATATAACTCAATAATTAATCTTAATTTCAAAACAATTTGAGATGGTGGATGTGGACATTTTATTCCTTCTGGTCTTCTGAGTTGGAACTACCTGATTTGAAATAGGTGTGCAGGCAGTCAACACCTTTAGCAGCGGCTAATACAGCCCCTACTGCAATGGAGAATGGATCGTACATGGCTCCCAACCCCAATACAGCCGAACTGGCAAGTGCTGACCACTTGCACTCATTCAATTTCTCTTCTCTTCTTCTTCTTTCTTCCTCTTCCTGTCTCCTCTCTCTGTCTCTCTTCTCCTCCTCCTGTCTCCTCTCTCTCTCTCTCTTCTCCTTTTCCTGTCTCTCCCTCTCCTCCTCCTCTTCGATCTTCCTCTGGGCCTCCTGGTACATCTCATTGGTGTAGTGTTTTCCTCCATTCTTCTTCACCATCTCCTCTATCTTCTTCAGCAGCTCTGGGACCTGACTGTCTTCTCTCTTGTCATTGTTTAGGGAGTGATATCTGCCCCCACAGATATTGATGAGTTTCTGTAGCTCTTTGCTCTTAGCCAGAAACTCCTCTACTGATTTCCCCTTCAGTTGATCTCCATGAGTGAACAGCAAGATGGTGTACATTGAGGCTTCTTCTCCAAAGCTCTCCTGGATCCACGTCACTGTGTTCCTCTCCTCCTCTGTGAACCTCCCCAGTCTGATCACCAGCAGGAAGGCGTGGGGTCCTGGGACTGACATGTAGATGGCCTTTTCTATTTCACTTTTCATCTCTTCTTGAGACATTGTTGTGTCATAGAGCCCTGGGGTGTCGATGACATCAATGTTCCTCCCATCCACCACTCCACTCTGTTTCTCACTCTGTGTAGTCACAGACACTGGAGAAGCCTCCACTTTAAACCCCTCCCTCCCCAGGATGGTGTTTCCTGTTGCACTCTTCCCTGATCCAGTCTTCCCCACCAGAACTATCCTCCGGTCAGAAGGATGCCCTGAAACTGTGGAAATAAACAACCAATGATTGATTTGATAGTAGATGTCTTGATATAAGGCTACTCTACTTCCATGCACATACTGTATGTGTGTGTGTGTGTGTGTGTGTGTGTGTGTGTGTGTGTGTGTGTGTGTGTGTGTGTGTGTGTGTGTGTGTGTGTGTCTTTCCTGGTTGAGAGTTGACGAGACATTAAATGCATCTCTTATAGTCAAATAATATTCAGCTTATAGACCCATATAGACCCCACAGGACATGACACCAGGGGTCTCTTCACAGTCCCCAAGTTCAACATGAAACAAATAACATAAATATTAAACAACTTCTCATGGAATGGCAGGAACTGTGAAGGGACAAACTCATTATTTTAATGTATTGTATTGTATTATTATTATTTTATATATTTATACATTTATTTGTATGACTGTCCTTGTCTATCAGTGTTTAGTTACTTGTCATGTTTTCTGTTTTCTGTTGACCCCAGGAAGAATATCTGCTGCCTCTGGAAAAGACAATGGGATCCAAACAAACAAACATCAAGTGTGTGTGTGTGTGTGTGTATGTGTGTGTGTGTGTGTGTGTGTGTGTGTGTACCTTGGCATTGACCAGTGAAGTCTTGCAGACAGAGTGTCAACAGGAACAGAATCTTCAGAGTCCTTCCTCTTCCTCGTGCCATTACTACCACTGCAGCCAATCAAAAAACATGGAAACAGACGATGACCTCATTACAAACGACAACGTCCACATTTCTTGACCCATGCAGAGTGTTCGGCAAGTTCCAACGTTTTTCTCAGCTACTTGACTTTCAAACAACAAAAACGATTAAACTATAAACTATAAAAGAGTGATGATATGCTGTATAACTGTGGATAAACAAATTACATTCCCTAACAACGTAGCCTACATCAGGTGAACACAATGTACTCATATGGGGCATATCAAATGACATTCTAAACATGGTTATTATTCTACCGCTGCCTGGCTGCTGCTGTTAAGACCAGATAGACCAGTTAGAGGTCGTGTTCCCATTACCATTAAACATCACATCTACTGTGTAGATAGACAGGAACAGTTCAGACAATAATTAAGTGGAATCAGTATAACTGAAACCAGTGCTTATGTGAACAGTTAGAGGTGAACACTTAAACAACGTGTAAGTCGGGAGGTGTCAGAACACAAAGGGTGAGTTCCTCTGTTCCTCTGCTCAGACGTTGCTGACGTCTATGGTGGACAATTGCAAGATTATGTTATAATACTTTTAATTGCATCAAATGTTTGTTTTATGCAACAGAATAGAAGATTCTTATAGCTATTGTGTGTTCTACTGAGGATGGCCTCTGGGAGATCACACTGACAAGAGGAGATATACAATGTCTTTTGGGTGATAAAACCTAAAGAGCAGAGAACATGACTTAATGCTTCTGTTCTATACTGTACCAGGGAGACGTGGCTCCAGTATGGAGTTGGGGGCCAGACACTGGTCTCTACACAATGACAACTGTTGAAATCAACCAGCCAACATTATCGTAGAGAACTCAATTGATTCACTTTATATGTGTGTGTTGTATTGACCTGCTCCCTTATTAAAAAGTGATTAAAGATTTAGTTTAAGTATAACTCTTGACTTGTGTGATAAGTTTGTCTCTCCACCTTTGATAGTAAAGAAATGAACCACCACACGCTAGATCTTACAACGCCAGGATAGGTATTTTACACATCAGCTAATCCTATCATGTGTTTTTGCAATCTGTCAGTCAACCATTGGTTGATGCATGCAACGTCTAAGCAGTGTGACCTTAGTCAGTACTGACAAAAACCTGCAGGTGTGTCCCTCACAGCAACAACCTGCTATAAGATGGGTGTTGACCCAAGATCAGCCTCCTTGAACAAGGTAAGTATACTGCACTATCTCTGCACTAAACAAGGTACAGTATACTGCACTATCTCTGCACTAAACAAGGTTCAGTATACTGCACTATCTCTGCACTAAACAAGGTACAGTATACTGCACTATCTCTGCACTAAACAAGGTACAGTATACTGCACTATCTCTGCACTAAACAAGGTACAGTATACTACACTATCTCTGCACTAAACAAGGTACAGTAATGCACTATCTTTCAGGTGAAAGTCTAACCATGTTTTCTAACCATGCTTCTCCTTTCACTGTTCTACAATGTTAAAACGTGTAGAAATACAAACATACTGTAATCACATGATTATTTACACAAATATTAACAGACCTGGTATCAATAAAATGTCTTCTTAATATTGTACAACAGTTATTAAAGTAATGTTGAGTAGATTGTTGTACAACATTTCATTAGTAAGGTAGTTAAGTTGAATACTCACTTTTAGTGTTGCACGGATCTGTATATTGTTGTCCCCTGTTGTCACTGAGAGAGCTGAAGCAGTGGTCCTGCTGGTTTTGCATAGCTAGATGCCCCAGGTGGGTGGAGATTTACCTCGAACCAATGGAATGGTCTAAAACTCATGCAAAACTAAAGTGCTGCACCTTACAATACCATTGTGCTGCAGTTTACATTCTGTTAAGTTTCATTTTCCCAGCACGTACTCAATTCTAGCCAATGAGAGAATGTTGCTAGGCAAACATTATTCTACTCAGGATAGGCTAAATCGGAATTTTGATTGGGTATCGGCTGTTCAACCTTGGCTGCTTGCCAGAATCATAAAATAGGCCACATCTTTGGATAAAATGAAATGTGTTGGACACATAGAAGTTCAATGCCAATGTGGTAACAACTCCTTTTTTGTTAATCAAATAAATAGTACTCTTTCAATTCAGAACCTGTATTTTTCCCCCGATGAGTCTAATATCCATATCATGCTGAAATCAATAGAACAGGGGACAAACGTTTAGGGTTCTACATTGTGACATGATTAAGTCTCCTTCTGAGAAAAAAAAGGTTAAAAATGAACAAATAAAACTGCATTTTGAAATGTAACTGTATACTGTAGTTGTAACTTTATAGTTGCCTAATCTGGTCCCAGATCTGTTTCTGCTCTTTCCAACTCCATAGATTACCACAGTATGAGTCACAATACCCATAAATCTCAGCTGTCAAACAGGGAAATGGTTCCATTCGTTTTTCCACCATGTAGGTTTTGACTCTTATGTAGGTGTCATAACCAGCCATAAAAGAACTACAGTGGTAGGTTCTGTGGGGTTTGACTCTTATGTAGCCATAAAAGAACTACAGTGGTAGGTTCTGTGGGTTTTGACTCTTATGTAGGTGTCATAACCAGCCATAAAAGAACTACAGTGGTAGGTTCTGTGGGTTTTGACTCTTATGTAGGTGTCATAACCAGCCATAAAATAACTACAGTGGTAGGTTCTGTGGGGTTTGAATCTTATGTAGGTGTCATTAACTTGTCTCATCGCGCTCTAGTGACTCCTTGTGGCGGGTCGGGCGCCTGCAGGCTAACCCGGTCGTCAGTTAAATAGTATTTCCTCCGACACGTTGGTGCGGCTGGCTTCCGGGTGTTAAGAAGCGCGGTTTGGTGGGTCATGTTTCAGAGGACACATGACTCAACCTTCGCCTCCCGAGCCCATTGGGGAGTTGCAGCGATGAGACGAGATCGAAAATGTGGAGAAAAAAAGGGGTAAAATACAATCTTCATTGAAATAATTCAACACCAGAGTCCTAACCTGCACTAGAGGCTCCAGGGAAACAAGATGCAAGGAATGTTGTGCTCTGTGCTCTGTCCAGGTCTAAAACCTGATTGGTTCACATTAAGAATAGATGGGATTCTAAAACCTGATTGGTTCACATTAAGAATAGATGGGATTCTAAGAATAGAAAACCTGATTGGTTCACATTAAGAATAGATGGGATTCTAAAACCTGATTGGTTCACATTAAGAATAGATGGGATTCTAAAACCTGATTGGTTCACATTAAGAATAGATGGGATTCTAAAACCTGATTGGTTCACATTAAGAATAGATGGGATTCTAAAACCTGCTTGGTTCACATTAAGAAGTTGACAGTTGGCCAGGGATTATAGTACTTTGTGAAGGCAAGATCATTTTCAAATTGTTCGGTAGTTATGTAAGTCAGAAGGATGTCCTCCTTTATGTAGGGGGAGGACATGTCCTGCTTTACAGATCATAAGGACACCACCAGAAACAACTGTCAAGTTAAAATACATCGGTCAATGGTTCTGTGATATGTGGTGCAGAGAGTAAAAAGAGATTATGTGAATCAGCTACGGATATTTTTAGTTTTTTCTTCAACTCTTTAACTTAGCACTTAATACATCATAGACATTAAAAGGGGAAATGAAGATAAAGTCTGTGAGTCTGTTAGTGTATCGTTCTCTACAAGGTCATGTGACCAGGAGACTCTATAGTAGAATGATATGCATTTTCAGATATTATCCTTTCTAATAATTGAAGCAAAATGGTTATTATGTAAATGTCGTCTAGTATGGGACCAGAGGCGGTCAAAATCTGCTGGCACAACAAGGGAGGGGGGTTGTTTAAAATGTTTTACCACTTTACAGAAGTTAGCATAGCATGTATGTTATAGAGATCAGTCCTTTCAGAAGTTAGCATATATAGCACATATGTTATAGAGATCAGTCCTTTCAGAAGTTAGCATATATAGCACGTATGTTATAGAGATCAGTCCTTTCAGAAGTTAGCATATATAGCACGTATGTTATAGAGATCAGTCCTTTCAGAAGTTAGCATATATAGCACGTATGTTATAGAGATCAGTCCTTTCAGAAGTTAGCATATATAGCACGTATGTTATAGAGATCAGTCCTTTCAGAAGTTAGCATAGCATGTATGTTATAGAGATCAGTCCTTTCAGAAGTTAACATATATAGCATGTATGTTATAGAGATCAGTCCTTTCAGAGTTAGTTAGCATAGCAGAAGTTAACATATTATATATAGCACGTATGTTATAGAGATCAGTCCTTTCAGAAGTTAACATATATAGCACGTATGTTATAGAGATCAGTCCTTTCAGAAGTTAGCATATATAGCACGTATGTTATAGAGATCAGTCCTTTCAGAAGTTAACATATATAGCACGTATGTTATAGAGATCAGTCCTTTCAGAAGTTAGCATATATAGCGCGTATGTTATAGAGATCAGTCCTTTCAGAAGTTAGCATATATAACACGTATGTTATAGAGATCAGTCCTTTCAGAAGTTAGCATATATAACACGTATGTTATAGAGATCAGTCCTTTCAGAAGCCCAGATCATTTATTTATAAATCCCATCATTGGATGGTTTGGTAGTTGGGTTTCCCAAGGGACTCTACAGGCCACCATACCTGACCTGAGTTGTAAATATAAACAAAAAGAGTTGCCTGGTAATGTGTGTGTATCTGGTAATGTGTATGTATCTGGTAATGTGTGTGTATCTGGTAATGTGTGTGAATCTGGTAATGTGTGTGTATCTGGTAATGTGTGTGTATCTGGTAATGTGTGTGTATCTGGTAATGTGTATGTATCTGATGTATCTGGTAATGTGTATGTATCTGGTAATGTGTGTGTACCTGGTAATGTGTCTGTATCTGATGTATCTGGTAATGTGTATGTATCTGGTAATGTGTGTGTATCTGGTAATGTGTCTGTATCTTCCAAATCTTGGAATGCAAATGGCCGCCCTCCAGATAACAAGTCATTAGTGTGAAATAATACCCAACATCTGATCTGAGGCTTTTGACCATTCTTTGTTCTTAGTCATTGTTGGGGAAAATGGATCCAGATCAGATGTTGGGTACTATATTTATTGAATAGTATATGAATCCTATCAATTAACATGTCAAATTTGGGCACAATAAATGTAATTTATTTATTAATTTCTCAGAGATCAAATTCTATTTATATTATATAACACAATAATTCATCTTAATTTCAAAACAATCTGAGATGGTGGATGTGGAAATCTTATTTCTCCTGGTCTTCTGAGGTGAAATAGGTGTCCATGCACTGATAGCCTTTAACAGTGGCTAATGCAGCCCCAGCTGTTAACGACCATGGAGAGCTGAACATGGCTCCCAACCCCAATGCAGCCATACTGGCAAACGCTGACCACTTGCACTCATTCAATTTCTCTTCTCTTCTTCTTCTTTCTTCCTCCTCCTGTCTCCTCTCTCTGTCTCTCTCCTTCTTCTCCTGTCTCTTCCTCTCCTCCTCCTCTTCGATCTTCATCTGGGCCTCCTGGTACATCTCATTGGTGTAGTGTTGTCCTCCATTCTTCTTCACCATCTCCTCGATCTTCTTCAGCAGCTCTGGGACCTGAGTGTTGTCTTCTCTCTTGTCATTGATTAGGGAGTGATATCTGCCCCCACAGATATTGATGAGTTTCCGTAACTCTTTGCTCTCAGCCAGAAACTCCTCCACTGATTTACCCTCCACGTGATCTCCATGTGTGAACAGCAAGATGGTGTACATTGAGGCTTCTTCTCCAAAGTTCTCCTGGATCCACTTCACAGTGTTCCTCTCCTCCTTTGTGAACCTCCCCAGTCTGATCACCAGCAGGAAGGCGTGGGGTCCTGGGACTGACATTTCTATACACCTGACTATTTCACTTTTCATCTCTTCTTTAGACATTGTTGTGTCATAGAGTCCCGGGGTGTCGATGACATCAATCTTCCTCCCATCCACCACTCCACTCCGTTTCTCACTCTGTGCAGTCACAGACACTGGAGAAGCCTCCACTTTAAACACCTCTCTCCCCAGGATGGTGTTTCCTGTTGCACTCTTCCCTGATCCAGTCTTCCCCAGCAGAACTATCTTCAGGTTAGAGGGCTGCCCTGAAACTGTGGAAACAAACAAGAAATGATTGATTTTGCAATAATATGTTAAGATAAATGCACAACACAAAGGACTAAAGATCAAGAGGACTAGACGTCAATAGAGTTCCAACGATCAATGGAAATAATGTTTTTTCTGTAATAGGGGATTATTTATCAATGGGTCAGAGACATGGGAGGAATTTGTCTCGACATTGAGCCTGAAATAGGCCATTGGCCCAATTTTATAGCAAGGAATTATAATTGGTCAACTGTAGGCTAGGGTAGGTTTATACAACTACATCCTGTCCCTTTGTTCTGTGGAAAGAATCACGGAGGAGAGAATCACTGAGGACAGGGGAGAATGAACATCTACCTCTCAGCAAAACATATATGATTTGTCCTCTTTGAATAAACTTATTTTTCTCCCCCTCATTTGCTTTGGGGTCTGTGTTATTGAAGAGTAACATCAATTGCTAACACTTGGTGCCGTGACCCAGATGAATTGGTCCAACAACAAGGAAAGACTGAACTGTGTATTGATCCAGGGGAAAAGAAGAGAGAGAGAGAGAGTTTTGAGCCCATTGGATTCAACTGTTAATTTCCTGATTGACTGCTAACATATTGCTGGGTGAGTCCAGACCGATTTCTTTTTATTCCTTTTATTTTACCAGGTTTTCAAGTTAACCAAGTTGTCTGAGAACACGTTCTCATTTACAGCAACGACCTGGGGAATCGTTGCAGGGGAGAGGAGGGGGATGAATGAGCCTACTGTTAGCTGGTAATGATTAGGTGATCATGATGGTATGAGGGACAGCTTGAGAATTTAGCCAGGACACCGGGGTTAACACCCCTACTCCTACGATAAGTGCCAAGGTATCTTTAATGACCTCAGAGAGTCAGGACACCCGTTTAACGTCCCATCCGAAAGACGGCACCCTACACAGGGCAGCGTCCCCAATCACTGCCCTGGGACATTGGGATATTTTTTTAGACCAGAGGAAAGAGTGGGACCTATTGGTCCTCCAACACCACTTCAGCAGCGTCTGGTCTCCCATCCAGGGACTGACCAGGACCAACCCTGCTTAGCTTCAGAAGCAAGCCAGCAGTGGTATATCATTTAAAAGAACCAAATCAGGATAAAATAAGTGCATGCAATGAGTGATACGTATCTGTGATGTATAAGGTATAGTCCTTTGTTTGCACTGTTGCAGGTTTGTTAAATCTCTAGTCCTCTATTAAAAAGGTTTGAGTCCTTTTTGTGAAACCTTTTTGCAAAGAAGTGAGTTGCTAGTTGAGTAGCAATTTTTGACACGTGGGTAATGAAAGACTTCAACAAGCTTTTGAAGTGAACACAAGTTTTATGGGTAACCAGGCCCTACAGTTTTGAAAAATAAGAGGTTATAAATATATACACTGCTCAAAAAAATAAAGGGAACACTAAAATAACATCCTAGATCTGAATGAATGAAATATTCTTATGAAATACTTTTTTCTTTACATAGTTGAATGTGCTGACAACAAAATCACACAAAAATTATCAATGGAAATCAAATGTATCAACCCATGGAGGTCTGGATTTGGAGTCACACTCAAAATTAAAGTGGAAAACCACACTGCAGGCTGATCCAACTTTGATGTAATGTCCTTAAAACAAGTCAAAATGAGGCTCAGTAGTGTGTGTGGCCTCCACGTGCCTGTATGACCTCCCTACAACGCCTGGGCATGCTCCTGATGAGGTGGCAGATGGTTTCCTGAGGGACCTCCTCCCAGACCTGGACTAAAGCATCCGCCAACTCCTGGACAGTCTGTGGTGCAACGCGTTGGTGGATGGAGCGAGACATGATGTCTCAGATGTGCTCAATTGGATTCAGGTCTGGGGAACGGGCGGGCCAGTCCATAGCATCAATGCCTTCCTCTTGCAGGAACTGCTGACACACTCCAGCCACATGAGGTCTAGCATTGTCTTGCATTAGGAGGAACCCAGGGCCAACCACACCAGCATATGGTCTCACAAGGGGTCTGAGGATCTCTTCTTGGTACCTAATGGCAGTCAGGCTACCTCTGGCGAGCACATGGAGGGCTGTGCGGCCCCCCAAAGAAATGCCACCCCACACCATGACTGACCCACCGCCTAACTGGTCATGCTGGAGGATGTTGCAGGCAGCAGAACATTCTCCATGGCAACTCCAGACTCTGTCACATGTGCTCAGTGTGAACCTGCTTTCATCTGTGAAGAGCACAGGGTGCCAGTGGCGGATTTGCCAATCTTGGTGTTCTCTGGCAAATGCCAAACGTCCTGCACGGTGTTGGGCTGTAAGCACAACCCCCACCTGTGGACATCGGGCCCTCATACCACCTTCATGGAGTCTGTTTCTGACCGTTTGAGCAGACACATGCACATTTGTGGCCTGCTGGAGGTCATTTTGCAGGGCTCTGGCAGTGCTCCTCCTGCTCCTCCTTGCACAAAGGTGGAGGTAGCGGTCCTGCTGCTGGGTTGTTGCCCTCCTACGGCCTCCTCTACGTCTCCTGATGTATTGCCCTGTCTCCTGTCTCCTCCAAGGTTTAGAGCAGAGGTGGTTAGACACAGTAGGTTACCCAACATGGAAGATGAAGGTGTCCCATTTTTGGAGGAATTGAGTGTAATCACCCAGCAGTGAAAAACTTTTGTTTCCACAACTATGGACTGGGAAAGACAAAACTACGACGACATCATCGACAGGCTGTCACGACTGGACAGAAACAATCAACATAATAAACCGGCTGTTAACTAGTGATTATGTTAAGTTTGATTGTTTTTTCTAAGATAGTTTAATGTTAGCTAGCATCTTACCGTGGCTCCTTGCTGCACTCACGTAACAGGTGGTCAGGCTGCCACTCAGTCTCCTCGTGGAGATCAATGTAATCGTCCATAATCGGCGTCCAAAAATGCCGATTACCGATTTTTATGAAAACTTGAAATCGACCCTAATTAATAGGCCATCGACCTCTATTTGGGACACATTGGTGTGGACAAGATAGTTTATCGTTTTGTGGGCAAATGGTGAAATCCTGGTGTGCGGAAAGAGTCTGAGGCTGTTGTGGCAAATTGCAAGTTTGTATGGAAAACACCAAGAGACGTGTGAAAGTACAGATACGACGAGCCCCTCCAGGACCCTGCAGACATCTACAGCTTGACTACAATACGCTGCCCAAATGTAAAGGACAGGAAGATGTGCTGGTCATTGTTGATCGTTTCTCACGATGAGTTGAAGCCCACCCTACTGAGAACGGAAACGCACAAAACACAGCTAAAATTCTGATTGGAGAAATCAGACAGACAAGTAAAAAGAGACAGTGGGTGAGACATGTAACTGGGGAATAACTCCTGAAGGGGGACGTGACGTAGTACCAGGACAGTGGGTGATGGTAACAAACACATGTAACAGAGATGTGGGGAATAACTCCTAAAGGGGGACGTGACGTAGTACCAGGACAGTGGGTGATGGTAACAACCACATGTAACAGAGACAATAGGGCCAGAATGGGAAGGTCATTATCAAGTGTTGCTCATAATAAGGTCAGCAGTGAAAGTCCAGGGAAAATCCCAATGGATACATGTCACTCATTGCAAGGTTTTCCATGTTGATGACAAAGCGGAGACTGGAGAATAAAGAACTGATTGATTAGCAATCGGGGGACAATCTCAGGTGAAGAAGTATACTAAGATGATCAGAACCTGATAAGCTTCTATGTTGTATATGTTGTACTCCGCAGTCGTCATATTAGGGAAATCTAGGTGAAATGTCTAACGTTTTCATGAAAATCGGGACATGCTTACTCTATGTGAAATATACATTTCTCTTGAAACCAGGACGTTACTTTCATTATTGTTTCCTTCGTTACAGGTTACGAGAATCTAACGCCGGAAGTTGCAGCAATATCCCTTGACCCAACGACTGTACCTGAAATGATACAAGATCACCGGTGAAGTGTTCATTAGAGACGTCCTTATCAACCAGTGGAACGGAAGAAGATTTCCTCACTACCGGCACACTGTCAGAACATCATTGTAATATTTGTGTTGTGGAGAAATGACCAGGCAGGAGACGGGAGTACAGTTAGTTTTCGTGTAGTCCAAAAACCCCTCGTGCTCTACAGTTCGCGGCATTCCAGTGCGCATGTGTATATCCTATTAGGTGTAGTAACGTAACACTGCCGTAATGCATTACTGCTTAGTAACAGCACAGTAACTAATATAAACAGATGTAGATCCCAGATACTACACTCCTCCCCCATAGTGTTTAACTCCCAGAGAACAAGGTAAATATGTTAGGTAACTACTAATGCAATATCTGAACAATGCATTCTTAAACATTTTTCAACTACTGGGTTGAAGCAGACTTTTCAGAGCCCAGCACAAATCCAGGGGATTATTCCACCCCGAAGATGGAGTTTGTGTCCTAATAACTAACCCAGGTAATGTCCTTTTTCTTTCCTTTTATCTAGGACATATTAAAGTGTTTGTTTTACTGTCCGTTACCTCTTTAACCAGCTCAACTCACAGGTCAAGCTTTTGAGGTGCCCTTCGCTGTCGAATAGGATATCTCCACTCCTCCTGGGCTTCCTGTGGTGGGCCAGGTTCGGGTGGAAGGTCAGGCTCTGTCTCTCCCGTACGTCCACAGTCAGAAGAATAGTCCTGGGGGTCGTTATTGTTCTTGTTCTCTCGGCATGTCTCTGCTGGGGTGTTGGACCGTAGCAGATGATCCACATGAACGTTGACCTGGCGATGACCAATTTGGACTTGGTAAGTCAAAGGTCCTCTGCGTTGCAAGATCACACCTGAGTTCCACAGGCGCTTGGGGTGTCTGAAATCACGTACCATCACCCTCTCTTCCTCTTTGAATTCTCTGACAGTCTTTGAGTGTCTGTCATGAGCTTTCTTCTGCTGTAGCTGGTGCTTTGCCACAGTGCTTGACAAGTCTGGTTTCAACAATGTCAGGCGGGTACGTGGTTGGCGTTTCAGAAACAGTTCAGCTGGTGTACATTCCGTTACTGTGTGTGGGGTGTTACGGTAAGTAAACAGGAACCGGGGAAGCCTTTGGTGGATGGGCACAGACTGAACCTGGAGTCTAGTCCAGGCCTTCTTAAAGGTTTGCTCTCTCCGCTGCTCCGTTTGATGCCGGATGGTAAGGTGGTGACAGGATGTGCCTTACTCCGTTGTTCTTGAGAAACATTTCAAAATCGTTTGACGTGAACGGGGGGGCATTGTCCGATACGAGCTCCTTGACTAGTCCAAAGGATGCAAACAGGTGTCTGAGAAGATTGATGGTCTTCTCAGCTGTGGTCAGTTGAGTAGGGAACACTTCCATCCACTTGGAATGGACATCGACAACAACAAGTAAATGTTGCGTGTCAATTTCGGCGTAATCCACATGGATGCGTTCCCAAGGTGTAGCAGCCCAGGACCATGGATGAAGAGGTGCAGCAGCAGGCTTGTTGCGAACAGCTTCACAAGGTGAGCAGTGGCCTACATGCTGTTGAATGTCCTGATCCAGTCCAGGCCACCACAGATAACTGCGAGCGAGTGCTTTCATTCGAGTGATCCCTGGATGTCCCTCATGCAGGTCAGATAGGAGTCTCCTCTGGAATTTGTGAGGTACCACCACCCTTGATCCCCACAGAACACACCCTTGATCAGTGGACAACTGGTCTTTCTTGTCGATGAATGGACGAAGGTTATCGTCATTTACGAAGGTTGGCCAACCGCCTAATGTTAAGTCCAAGACTTTGGAAAGCACTGGGTCTTTCCTTGTTTCCTCTGCTATGTCAGAAGCAGATATGGGCAGTTCATCAATGAGAGAGATCTGGAAGACTGCTCTATCATCTTCACTGTCAGAGTCACTATTGCACGGTAGTCTTGATAGTGCATCGGCATTTGCGTGATCACTGGATCGTCTGTACTCAATCTCGTAGTCGTAGGCTAACAATATCAGAGCCCAACGTTGCATTCGAAGTGCAGCAAGGGTTGGTATAGCTGATTTTGGTCCAAGGATGGCCAACAGAGGCTTGTGATCTGTCAGCAGTTGGAACTTCCTTCCGTAGAGGTATTTGTGAAACTTCTTCACTCCGAATATTATGCTCAGGGCTTCCTTCTCAATTTGAGCATAATTTTTCTCACTTGGTGACAGAGTCCGTGATGCAAATGCAATAGGGTGTTCTTCACCTGACGGTAGAACATGTGAGATGACGGCTCCTACTCCGTATGGAGATGCATCACACGCGAATCTCAGCTTCATCTCTGTGTTATAGTGGGCAAGCCACTTGCTCTTTAGCAGACGCTGTTTGCAAGTCTTGAATGCTTCTTCGCATTGTGGGGACCAATTCCACTTTGTATCGGCCTGCAGCAGTTGGTGAAGCGGATGCAACAATGTGGACAAGTTTGCCACAAACTTTCCGTAAAAGTTCAGGAGCCCCAAAAATGACCTCAGCTCTGAGATATTTGTGGGTGCTGGAGCGTTTACGATTGCTTCCACCTTGCTGTTGGTTGGGTGCAGGCCTTGTGCATCAATCTTGTATCCGAGATACTCCACGGAGTCCTGGAGGAACTCACACTTGCTGCGTTTCATTCTCACTCCATATTTCTCCAGTCTTGACATCACTTTGTCCAGCACTACAAGGTGCTCTCCAATGGTTGGTGCTGACACGAGGATGTCGTCCATGAAGCACACAACATGGTCTATACCGTCCAAGATCTGATCCATTGTTTGTTGGAATATCGCTGGAGCTGTCGAGATTCCATAGGCCAAGCGATTGAATCTGAATAGCCCCTTGTGTGTATTGATGGTCAGATACTGTTCTGAATCCGGATCCAGCTTCAGTTGCTGATAAGCGAATGCCAGGTCCAGCTTACTGAAAACCTTCCCACCAGCTAGAGTGGCAAACAGATCTTCAGCGTTTGGTAGTGGATATTCCTCTGGTAGTATGCAGCGATTTACTGTGACCTTGTAGTCACCACACATTCTGATGGTCTTGTCTTTCTTTGGGACTACAACAATCGGAGCGGCCCAGTCGCTCCTCGCTACTTTCATGATTATGTTATTCTTCTGTAGGCGGTCCAGTTCCTTCTCTACTGCTTCCTTAAGAGCATAGGGAACTGGACGTGGTTTGTGAAAGATAGGCTTGGTTCCTTCTTGCACTCTGACTTTTGCTGTGAAGTCTTGTATTTCACCATAGCCATCTTTGAAAAGATATTTGTGCGTCTCCAGCATGTTAGTGAGTGTAGCCTGACTCACTGGTTTGATCTTTTGTAGCCAGTTTCTGCCTAGCAAGGCTGATTTTTCTCCTTTAACAATGACAAGCGGTAGCGTCCACTTCTTTGCCTCATACCGGACTGGTACCTGGATCTGCCCTAACACAGGAATAGTGTCACCAGTGTATGAAGAAAGGCGGATGAAGAGGGCACTCTTTCAGTTTTTCTTTGTAGAGTCTCTCTGGAACCAGAGATACAGACGCTCTGGTGTCCAGCTGCATTTTAACCTGTTTTCCCGCTAACTCCATGTTGAGATAGATTCCATCTTTTAGTTGTTGAGCTGTGTACACTGTGAACAGTTCCAATACTGTTTCAGTTGTACCTTCCTCTTCTTGTGCTGCGTCTGACACTTTGTGCGCTCTTGCTGTGCGTTTCGAGGCTTTACACACTCTCTGTAAATGTCCAACCTTTCCACAATTGTGGCACTTTTCATTATGGAATCGACATTCACTGTGCTGATGATTATCTCCCCCACATCTGTAGCAACTTGGCTTAGACCTTTGAGATGTGGGCTGCTTTGTTCTTGTGTAACCTTGAGGACGGGACTGAAAAAAGTGTGACCTTTGTGAGCTTTTTCCACCACGTGCATCACTGACCTTGTGAACACCTTTCTGACGTTCTGCATGTCCCGATAGCTCAATAGTATCCCTGTGGGCAAGCTGGAGTCCAAGTGCTCTATCACAGGCTTTCTTAAAGGTCAGGTCCTTCTCTGACAGGAGCCTTCTGTGATATGCTTCACCTGTGAGACCACATACAAACTTGTCTCGGAGAGCATCATCAAGAAATCCTGCAAACACACATGTACTTGCCAGCCTTTTCAAAGCAAGGATGTAGTCAGCCACGGTTTCCCCTTGACTCTGGTGACGTTGGTAAAATCTGAAACGTTCTGCAATGAGAATTGGCTTAGGCTTGAAATACCTTGAAAGAGTTTCAGTCAGTTCTGCATAGTTCAACTCCACTGCTTTCATGGGTTCAATGAGACCTTTCAGCAATCCATATTCAGTTGGACCCAAAACACTGAGAAATACGTCTGCTTTCTTTCCATCTTTGATTTCATTTGCAGCCAGCCAACGCTCAAAACGCTCCAAATAGGAATCAAAATCCTCTTTTGTAGCCTCAAACTCTGGTACTCGACCAATGGTTGCCATTTTCACAGTTAATTGTTCAGTTTCCTTTATATTCCTTAATTTTCTGAATATTCATCTACTTCTTCACTTCAGAAGTTTCTGCAATTATTTCATTCACTGCACTCATTTGTAATAATGTGCACACTGTGTTACGTTCCTTCTTCCTTTTTTCTTGCCAATATTTCTCCACTGAGATCGCCTAATTTCAATGGGTTCAATGAGACAGTTTCTTTTATTTAACCACCAGAAGGCAGTGTCGCTATTCTGGACTCCAATAGTCTTGCTACTTGGCAGCTCCTGAATACTGTACTAGCAGTGCTAGCAGTGGTTAGCCTTCTCTACTGGCGAAAGAAAATAAATATAACTGACGAATTACATAATTATTTTGAGTTTCATTACTCACGCAACATTCTTCCCTTCAAGCAATGTCCGTTTATGTAGTTTAATCACCTCGTCGCCACTGTAATATTTGTGTTGTGGAGAAATGACCAGGCAGGAGACGGGAGTACAGTTAGTTTTCGTTTAGTCCAAAAAACCCTCGTGCTCTACAGTTCGCGGCATTCCAGTGCGCATGTGCATTTCGTATTAGGTGTAGTAACGTAACACTGCCGTAATGCATTACTGCTTAGTAACAGCACAGTAACTAATATAAACAGATGTAGATCCCAGATATCAAATCAAATCAAATCAAAATCATCATGGTTCAGATGTTAATAGTTATCTAGTTCCGACAATGCAGTAATAACGAGCAAGTAATCTAACTAACAATTCAAAAAAAAAAAACTACTGTCTTATACACAGTGTAAGGGGATAAAGAATATGTACTGGTACAGAGCAGCATCAAGATACAGTAGATGATTGAGTACAGTATATACATATGAGATAAGTTAAACCAAGTGGCATAGTTAAAGTGGCTAGTGATACAATAGATGCAGTCGATGATATAGAGTACAGTATCAACGTATGCATATGAGATGAACAATGTTAAGTAACATTATATAAGGTAGCATTGTTTAAAGTGGCTAGTGATATATTTACATAATTTCATCAATTCCCATGATTAAAGTGGCTGGAGTAGAGTCAGTGTCATTGACAGTGTGTTGGCAGTAGCCACTCAATGTTAGTGGTGGCTGTTTAACAGTCTGATGGCCTTGAGGAAGCTGTTTTTCAGTCTCTGGTCCCAGCTTTGATGCACCTGACTGACCTCGCCTTCTGGATGACAGCGGGGTGAACAGGCAGTGGCTCGGGTGGTTGATGTCCTTGATGATCTTTATGGCCTTCCTGTAGCATCGGGTGGTGTAGGTGTCCTGGAGGGCACCTGCAGACCTCACTAATACTTATTTTACCAGGCGGTGATACAGCCCGCCAGGATGCTTTGATTTTGTGCATCTGTAGAAGTTTGTGAGTGCTTTTGGTGACAAGCCGAATTTCTTCAGCCTCCTGAGGTTGAAGAGGCGCTGCTGCCTTCCTCACGTTTGGTCTGTGTGAATGGACCAATTCAGTTTGTCTGTGATGTGTATGCCGAGGAACTTAAAACTTGCATTCCACTACTGTTCCATCGATGTGGATGGGGGTGTTCCCTCTGCTGTTTCCTGAAGTCCACAATCATCTCCTTAGTTTTGTTGACGTTGAGTTCTAGGGCCCTCACCTCCTCCCTGTAGGCCGTTTCGTCGTTGTTGGTAATCAAGCCTACCACTGTTGTGTTTGTCCGCAAACTTGATGATTGAGTTGGAGGCGTGCATGGCCACGCAGTCGTGGGTGAACAGGGAGTACAGGAGGGGGCTCAGAAGCACCCTTGTGGGGCCCCAGTGTTGAGGATCAGCGGGGAGGAGATGTTGTTGCCTACCCTCACCACCTGGGGGCGGCCCGTCAGGAAGTCCAGTACCCAGTTGCACAGGGCGGGGTCGAGACCCAGGGTCTCGAGCTTGATGACGAGCTTGGAGGGTACTATGGTGTTGAATGCCGAGCTGTAGTCGATGAACAGCATTCTCACATAGGTATTCCTCTTGTCCAGATGGGTTAGGGCAGTGTGCAGTGTGGTTGAGATTGCTGTGTGGACCTATTTGGGCGGTAAGTGGAGTGGGTCAAGGGTGTCTGTCCTTGACTAGTCTCTCAAAGCACTTCATGATGACGGATGTGAGTGCTACGGGCGGTAGTCGTTTAGCTCAGTTACCTTAGCTTTCTTGGGAACAGGAACAATGGTGGCCCTCTTGAAGCATGTGGGAACAGCAGACTGGTATAGGGATTGGTTGAATATGTCCGTAAACACACCGGCCAGCTGGTCTGCGCATTCTGAGGGCGCGGCTGGGGATGCCGTGGGCCTGCAGCCTTGCGAGGGTTAACACGTTTAAATGTCTTACTCACTTCGGCTGCAGTGAAGGAGAGACCGCATGATTCCGTTGCAGGCCGTGTCAGTGGCACTGTATTGTCCTCAAAGCGGGCAAAAAGTTATTTAGTCTGCCTGGGAGCAAGACATCCTGGTCCGAGACTGGGCTGGGTTTCTTCCTGTAGTCCGTGATTGACTGTAGACCCTGCCACATACCTCTTGTGTCTGAGCCGTTGAATTGAGATTCTACTTTGTCTCTGTACTGGCGCTTAGCTTGTTTGATAGCCTTGCGGAGGGAATAGCTGCACTGTTTGTATTCAGTCATGTTACCAGACACCTTGCCCTGATTAAAAGCAGTGGTTCGTGCCTTCAGTTTCACACGAATGCTGCCATCAATCCACGGTTTCTGGTTAGGGAATGTTTTAATCGTTGCTATGGGAACGACATCTTCAACGCACGTTCTAATGAACTCGCACACCGTATCAGCGTATTCGTCAATGTTGTTGTCTGACGCAATACGAAACATCTCCCAGTCCACGTGATGGAAGCAGTCTTGGAGTGTGGAGTCAGCTTGGTCGGACCAGCGTTGGACAGACCTCAGCGTGGGAGCTTCTTGTTTTAGTTTCTGTCTGTAGGCAGGGATCAACAAAATGGAGTCGTGGTCAGCTTTTCCGAAAGGGGGCGGGGCAGGGCCTTATATGCGTCGCGGAAGTTAGAGTAACAATGATCCAGGGTCTTTCCACCCCTGGTTGCGCAATCAATATGCTGATAAAATTTAGGGAGTCTTGTTTTCAGATTAGCCTTGTTAAAATCCCCAGCTACAATGAATGCAGCCTCCGGATAAATCGTTTCCAGTTTGCAGAGAGTTAAATAAAGTTCGTTCAGAGCCATCGATGTGTCTGCTTGGGGGATATATACGGCTGTGATTATAATCGAAGAGAATTCTCTTGGTAGATAATGCGGTCTACATTTGATTGTGAGGAATTCTAAATCAGGTGAACAGAAGGATTTGAGTTCCTGTATGTTTCCTTCATCACACCATGTCACGTTGGCCATAAGGCATACGCCCCGCCCGTCTTCTTACCAGAGAGATGTTTGTTTCTGTCCGCGCGATGCGTGGAGAAACCCGCTGGCTGCACCGCTTCGGATTGCGTCTCTCCAGTGAGCCATGTTTCCGTGAAGCAGAGAACGTTACAGTCTCTGATGTCCCTCTGGAATGCTACCCTTGCTCGGATTTCATCAACCTTGTTGTCAAGAGACTGGACATTGGCAAGAAGAATGCTGGGGAGTGGTGCACGATGTGCCCGTCTCCGGAGTCTGACCAGAAGACCGCTTCGTTTCCCTCTTTTTCTGAGTCGTTTTTTTTTTTTTTTGGTCGCTGCATGTGATCCACTCGGTTACACTGGTTGTAAGGCAGAACTCAGGATCCGCATCGCGAAAAACATATTCTTGGTCGTACTGATGGTGAGTTGACGCTGATCTTATATTCAGTAGTTCTTGTCGGCTGTATGTAAAGAAACCTAAGATGACCTGGGGTACTAGTGTAAGAAATAACACGTAAAAAAACAAAAAACTGCATAGTTTCCTAGGAACGCGAAGCGAGGCGGCCATCTCTGTCGGCGCCGGAAGTACATACTACAATCATCTCTAATAGTTATCTATGTTGGACTGATACCAGTGTGGAAGAGCTGGTCACTTTGGTGAATGATTACCTTGTCAATAGAACAATTGACTATTGTTGTTTTGTAGACAATTCTTTTTTCGTGTGAGTTTCCTCAAATTCTAAGGGACATCATCAATACACCTGTTAATACTTATTTTCTATAACTTTGTTTGAAATCTATTTCTTATTGTAATATCAAGTAAAACATTGTCACGCCCTGACCTTAGAGATCCTTTTTATGCCTCTATTTTGGTTTGGTCAGAGAGTGAGTTGTGGTGGGCATTCTATGTCTGGTGTTCTATGTTTTCTTTACTGTGCGTTTGGCCGGGTATGGCTCAATCAGAGGCAGCTGTTTATCGTTGTCTCTGCTTGAGAACCATACTTAGGTAGCCTTTTCCCACCTGTCTGTTGTGGGTTGTTTTCTGTTTTGTGTGTCTGCACCAGCCAGAACTGTTTCGTTTCGTTCACTCTCTTTGTTGTTTCAGTGTTCAGTTTATTTATTAAATTACAATGAACACTTACGACGCTGCGTTTTGGTGACCTTCTTTCCAGGGCGAACGTTACAAATATGTCCTTTGTGTTTTATAGAAATGTAATGTGTTTAATGTGAATGATTTTATGCTTAATGCTAATGTTTTCTATTATTTTCCAAAAATACATTTGAAATATACTTCTTTTTAAAATGGTCTAGGGGGAGTGTAAGAATATTTTACGATAACTACACAACGCAGAGGACGAGAGGTCAATCGATTACTTATGATCAATAAAAATAGTGTTTTTTTCTGTAATTGGGAATTATTGATCAATGGGTCAGAGACATGGGAGAAATTTGTCTAGACATTGAGACTGAAATAGGTTACTTGTTTTTTTGCCATTGGCCCAGTTTTATTGCAAGGAACTAACTGGTCAACCACAGACTATGGTTGGGTTATAACACTACATCCTGTCCCTTTGTTCTCTTCTGAGGACAGGGGAGAAGTCAGCATAACATCTATGAGTTTATTTGAATAAACCTATGATTTGCCTGTGCACATCACTGCTAACACTGAGTGGGTGTCATGCCACCAGAGGTCTAACTTCACAGTCCCCAATATATACCCAACAGGACATGCCACCAGAGGTCTCTTCACAGTCCCCAAGTCCATATACCCAACAGGACACCAGAGGTCTCTTCACAGTCCCCAAGTCCATATATACCCAGTCAGGACAGGACATGCCACCAGAGGTCTCTTCACAGTCCCCAAGTCCATATATACCCAACAGGACATGCCACCAGAGGTCTCTTCACAGTCCCCAAGTCCATATATACCCAACAGGACATATATATATCTTCTCATGGAATGGCAGGACATGTGAAGGGACACACAAAGAAACAAACATTTTTTTGTATTGTATTATTATTATAATAATCATATTTATTTATTTATTTGTGTGACTGTCCTTGTCTATCAGTGTTTAGTTACTTGTCATGTTTTGTGTTTTCTGTTGACCCCAGGAAAATCATCTGCTGCCTCTGGAAAAGACAATGGGATCCAAACAAACAAGTGTGTGTGTGTGTATTGTGTGTGTGTATTGTATGTGTGTGTGTGTGTGTGTGTGTGTGTGTGTGTGTGTGTGTGTGTGTGTGTGTGTGTGTGTGTGTGTGTACCTTGGCATTCACCAGTGAAGTCTTGCAGACAGAGTGTCAACAGGAACAGAATCCTTCCTCTTCCTCGTTCCATTACTAAAACTGCAGCCAATCAAAAACTTGGAAACAGACGATGACGTCATTGCAAAAAACAAAGTCCACATTTCTTCGGTGCCTCATGCAGTGTTCTGCAAAGTTTCTACTTTTACAGATAATAATTTTAAAAACTATTCAACTATAAACTATAAAAAAGTAGTGATATGCTGTATAACTGTGGATAAACACAGTACATTCCTTAACAACGTAGCCTACATCAGGTGAACACAATGTACTCATATGGGGCGTATCAAATGACATTCTAAACATGGTTATTATTCTACCGTTGCCTGCCTGCTGCTGTTAAGACCAGATAGACCAGTTAGAGGTCGTGTTCCCATTACCATCAAACATCACATCTACTGTGTAGACAGACAGGAACAGTTCAGACAATAATTAAGTCAAATCAAATCAAATTTTATTTGTCACATACACATGGTTAGCAGATGTTAATGCGAGTGTAGCGAAATGCTTGTGCTTCTAGTTCCGACAATGCAGTAATAACGAGCAAGTAATCTAACTAACAATTCCAAAAAACTACTGTCATACACAGTGTAAGGGGATAAAGAATATGTACATAAGGATATATGAATGAGTGATGGTACAGAGCAGCATAGGCAAGATACAGTAGATGATATTGAGTACAGTATATACATATGAGATAAGTATGTAAACCAAGTGGCATAGTTAAAGTGGCTAGTGATACATGTATTACATAAGGATGCAGTCGATGATATAGAGTACAGTATCAACGTATGCATATGAGATGAACAATGTAGGGTAAGTAACATTATATAAGGTAGCATTGTTTAAAGTGGCTAGTGATATATTTACATCATTTCCCATCGATTCCCATGATTAAAGTGGCTGGAGTAGAGTCAGTGTCATTGACAGTGTGTTGGCAGTAGCCACTCAATGTTAGTGGTGGCTGTTTAACAGTCTGATGGCCTTGAGATAGAAGCTGTTTTTCAGTCTCTCGGTCCCAGCTTTGATGCACTGTACTGACCTCGCCTTCTGGATGGCAGCGGGGTGAACAGGCAGTGGCTCGGGTGGTTGATGTCCTTGATGATCTTTATGGCCTTCCTGTAGCATCGGGTGGTGTAGGTGTCCTGGAGGGCAGGTAGTTTGCCCCCGGTGATGCGTTGTGCAGACCTCACTACCCTCTGGAGAGCCTTACGGTTGAGGGCGGTGCAGTTGCCATACCAGGCGGTGATACAGCCCGCCAGGATGCTCTCGTCTTGTGCATCTGTAGAAGTTTGTGAGTGCTTTTGGTGACAAGCCGAATTTCTTCAGCCTCCTGAGGTTGAAGAGGCGCTGCTGCGCCTTCCTCACGATGCTGTCTGTGTGAGTGGACCAATCCAGTTTGTCTGTGATGTGTATGCCGAGGAACTTAAAACTTGCTACCCTCTCCACTACTGTTCCATCGATGTGGATGGGGGTGTTCCCTCTGCTGTTTCCTGAAGTCCACAATCATCTCCTTAGTTTTGTTGACGTTGAGTGTGAGGTTATTTTCCTGACACCACACTCCGAGGGCCCTCACCTCCTCCCTGTAGGCCGTCTCGTCGTTGTTGGTAATCAAGCCTACCACTGTTGTGTCGTCCCAAACTTGATGATTGAGTTGGGGCTGTGCATGGCCACGCAGTCGTGGGTGAACAGGGAGTACAGGAGAGGGCTCAGAACGCACCCTTGTGGGGCCCCAGTGTTGAGGATCAGCGGGGAGGAGATGTTGTTGCCTACCCTCACCACCTCAGGGGCGGCCCGTCAGGAAGTCCAGTACCCAGTTGCACAGGGCAGGGGTCGAGACCCAGGGTCTCGAGCTTGATGACCGAGCTTGGATGGTACTATGGTGTTGAATGCCGAGCTGTAGTCGATGAACAGCATTCTCACATAGGTATTCCTCTTGTCCAGATGGGTTAGGGCAGTGTGCAGTGTGGTTGAGATTGCATCGTCTGTGGACCTATTTGGGCGGTAAGCATTGGAGTGGGTCAAGGGTGTCAGGTAGGGTGGAGGTGATATGGTCCTTGACTAGTCTCTCAAAGCACTTCATGATGACGGATGTGAGTGCTACGGGCGGTAGTCGTTTAGCTCAGTTAGAATCAGTATAACTGAAACCAGTGCTTAATGTGTAAATCAGGAGGAGTCTGAACACAAAGCATAGTGTTCCTCTGTTCCTCTGTTCAGACGTTGCTGACACCAGATCTTACAACACCTGGATAGGTATTTTACATATCAGCTAACCACATCATGTGTTTTAGCAATCTATCAGTCATCCATTGGTTGATACATGCAACCTCTAAGCAGTGGAAGGTGACCTTAGTCAGTACTGACAAAAACCTGCAGGTGTGTCCCTCACAGCAACAACCTGCTATAAGATGGGTGTTGACCCAAGATCAGCCTCCTTGAACAAGGTCCAGTATACTGCACTATCTCTGCACTAATCAAGCTACAGTATACTGCACTAAACAAGGTACAGTATACTGCACTATCTCTGCACTAATCAAGGTACAGTATACTACACTATCTCTGCACTAAACAAGGTACAGTATACTCCACTATCTCTGCACTAATCAAGGTACAGTATACTACACTATCTCTGCACTAAACAAGATACAGTATACTGCACTATCTCTGCACTAAACAAGGTACAGTATACTGCACTATCTCTGCACTAAACAAGGTACAGTATACTGCACTATCTCTGCACTAAACAAGGTACAGTATACTGCACTATCTCTACACTAAACAAGGTACAGTATACTGCACTATCTCTGCACTAAACAAGGTACAGTATACTGCACTATCTCTGCACTAAACAAGGTACAGTATACTGCACTATCTCTGCACTAAACAAGGTACAGTATACTGCACTATCTCTGCACTAAACAAGATACAGTATACTGCACTATCTCTGCACTAATCAAGGTACAGTATACTGCACTATCTCTGCACTAAACAAGGTACAGTATACTACACTATCTCTGCACTAATCAAGGTACAGTATACTACACTATCTCTGCACTAAACAAGGTACAGTATACTGCACTCTCTCTGCACTAAACAAGGTACAGTATACTGCACTATCTCTGCACTAAACAAGGTACAGTATACTGCACTATCTCTGCACTAAACAAGGTACAGTATACTGCACTATCTCTGCACTAAACAAGATACAGTATACTGCACTATCTCTGCACTAATCAAGGTACAGTATACTGCACTATCTCTGCACTAAACAAGGTACAGTATACTACACTATCTCTGCACTAATCAAGGTACAGTATACTACACTATCTCTGCACTAATCAAGGTACAGTATACTACACTATCTCTGCACTAAACAAGATAAATGTTTCAGGTGAAAGTCTAACTATGTTTCCTCTTTCACTGTTAAACAATATTAAGATGTGTATAATTTTAAACATACTGTATAGCAGAATGTGATTGTTAACAGCTACATGATTATATTGTTTTGGCATTTTGATGTTAAGTAATGCAATCATATGACTATTTATGCATAAATATTAACAGACCTGGTATCAATAAAATGTCAACTTAATATTGTACAACAGTTATTCAAATACTGTAGAGTAGATTGTTGTACAACATTTAATTAGTAAGGAAGTTAAGTTGAATACTCACTTTTAGTGTTGTTGCACAGATCTATATATTGTTGTCTGCTGTTGTCACAGAGAGAGCTGAAGCAGTGGGCCGGCTGGTTTTGCATAGCCAGGACCTTAAGGACCAATGGAATGGTCTAAATCTCATGCGACACTAAAGCACCGAACGTGTCTCACCGTACATTCTGTTAAGTTTCATTTTCCCAGAAACTAGTCATTTCTAGCCAATGAGAGAGTGTTGCTAGGCAAACATTATTCTACTCAGGACAGATAGGATCTGAATTCTGATTGGGTGTTGCTTTTTAACCTTGGATGCTTGCCAGAATCAGAAGATAGGTGTCACGTTCTGACCTTAATTCCTTTGTTTTGTCTTTGTTTTAGTATGGTCAGGGTGTGAGTTGGGGTGGGCAGTCTATGTTTGTTTTTCTATGTTGGTTTTTGAGTTTGGCCTGGTATGGTTCTCAATCAGAGGCAGGTGTCGTTAGTTGTCTCTGATTGAGAATCATACTTAGGTAGCCTTGTTCCACCTGTGTTTCGTGGGTGTTTATTTTCTGTTTTGTGTGTCATCACCAGACAGGACTGTTTCGTTTGTTCGTTCTTCCTAGTTGTTATTTTATTTAGTGTTCAGTTTTGATTATATTAAAAATCCTGAACACTTACCACGCTGCACCTTGGTCCTCACCTTCTTCCACCGACGACGGCCATTACAATACGCCACATCTTTGGGTAAAATGAAAGACATAGACTTAGTCTCCTTCTGGGAGAAAAAGGTTACAAATTAAATAACAAATAAAACTACATTTTCAGATGTAATGTTATATTTGTCTAGCCTGGTCCCAGATCTGCTTGTTCTCTTTCCAACTCCATAGATTACCACAGTATGAGTCATAATACCCCTAAAACCCAGCTGTCAAACAGGGAAATGGTTCCAATCGTTTTTCCACCATTCATTTTTCACATAGAGGATTATAGGAACACTTTAATGGTAACACTATACTTGACACCCAGCATCATAACATGTTATGACACAGTCATAACTACATCATATGTCATAACAGCTGACATAACGTGTCATAACTTGTCATAAGATCGTCATAACATTGTCATGATACATATATTTAGACCTATTGTGACATATCTTACATTATTTTATGGCTGGTTATGACACCTACATAAGAGTCAAAACCCACAGAACCTACCACTGTAGTTATTATATGACTGGTTATGACACCTACATAAGAGTCAAACCCCACAGAACCTACCACTGTAGTTATTATATGACTGGTTATGACACCTACATAAGAGTCAGAACCCACAGAACCTACCACTGTAGTTATTTTATGGTTGGTTATGACACCTACATAAGAGTCAAAACCCCCAGAACCTACCACTGTAGTTATTATATGACTGGTTATGACACCTACATAAGAGTCAAACCCCACAGAACCTACCACTGTAGTTATTTTATGGTTGGTTATGACACCTACATAAGAGTCAAACCCCACAGAACCTACCACTGTAGTTATTTTATGGTTGGTTATGACACCTACATAAGAGTCAAACCCCACAGAACCTACCACTGTAGTTATTTTATGGTTGGTTATGACACCTACATAAGAGTCAAACCCCAAAGAACCTTTTGTTTATTTATTTTTATTTTACCTTTATTTAACCAGGTAGGCAAGTTGAGAACAAGTTCTCATTTACAATTGCGACCTGGCCAAGATAAAGCAAAGCAGTTCGACAGATACAACGACACAGAGTTACACATGGAGTAAAACAAACATACAGTCAATAATACAGTATAAACAAGTCTATATACAATGTGAGCAAATGAGGTGAGAAGGGAGGTAAAGGCAAAAAAGGCCATGGTGGCAAAGTAAATACAATATAGCAAGTAAAACACTGGAATGGTAGTTTTGCAATGGAAGAATGTGCAAAGTAGAAATAAAAATAATGGGGTGCAAAGGAGCAAAATAAATAAATAAATTAAAATTAAATACAGTTGGGAAAGCAGTAGTTGTTTGGGCTAAATTATAGGTGGGCTATGTACAGGTGCAGTAATCTGTGAGCTGCTCTGACAGTTGGTGCTTAAAGCTAGTGAGGGAGATAAGTGTTTCCAGTTTCAGAGATTTTTGTAGTTCGTTCCAGTCATTGGCAGCAGAGAACTGGAAGGAGAGGCGGCCAAAGAAAGAATTGGTTTTGGGGGTGACTAGAGAGATATACCTGCTGGAGCGTGTGCTACAGGTGGGAGATGCTATGGTGACCAGCAAGCTGGTATAAGGGGGACTTTACCTAGCAGGGTCTTGTAGATGACATGGAGCCAGTGGGTTTGGCGACGAGTATGAAGCGAGGGCCAGCCAACGAGAGCGTACAGGTCGCAATGGTGGGTAGTATATGGGGCTTTGGTGACAAAACGGATTGCACTGTGATAGACTGCATCCAATTTGTTGAGTAGGGTATTGGAGGCTATTTTGTAAATGACATCGCCAAAGTCGAGGATTGGTAGGATGGTCAGTTTTACAAGGGTATGTTTGGCAGCATGAGTGAAGGATGCTTTGTTGCGAAATAGGAAGCCAATTCTAGATTTAACTTTGGATTGGAGATGTTTGATATGGGTCTGGAAGGAGAGTTTACAGTCTAACCAGACACCTAAGTATTTGTAGTTGTCCACGTATTCTAAGTCAGAGCCGTCCAGAGTAGTGATGTTGGACAGGCGGTTAGGTGCAGGTAGCGATCGGTTGAAGAGCATGCATTTAGTTTTATTTGTATTTAAGAGCAATTGGAGGCCACGGAAGGAGAGTTGTATGGCATTGAAGCTTGCCTGGAGGGTTGTTAACACAGTGTCCAAAGAAGGGCTGGAAGTATACAGAATGGTGTCGTCTGCGTAGAGGTGGATCAGAGACTCACCAGCAGCAAGAGCGACCTCATTGATGTATACAGAGAAGAGAGTCGGTCCAAGAATTGAACCCTGTGGCACCCCCATAGAGACTGCCAGAGGTCCGGACAGCAGACCCTCCGATTTGACACACTGAACTCTATCAGAGAAGTAGTTGGTGAACCAGGCGAGGCAATCATTTGAGAAACCAAGGCTGTCGAGTCTGCCGATGAGGATGTGGTGATTGACAGAGTCGAAAGCCTTGGCCAGATCAATGAATACGGCTGCACAGTAATGTTTCTTATCGATGGCGTTAAGATATCGTTTAGGACCTTGAGCGTGGCTGAGGTGCACCCATGACCAGCTCTGAAACCAGATTACATAGCAGAGAAGGTATGGTGAGATTTGAAATGGTCGGTCATCTGTTTGTTGACTTGGCTTTCGAAGACCTTAGAAAGGCACGGTAGGATAGATATAGGTCTGTAGCAGTTTGGGTCAAGAGTGTCCCCCCCTTTGAAGAGGGGGATGACCGCAGCTGCTTTCCAATCTTTGGGAATCTCAGATGACACGAAAGAGAGGTTGAACAGGCTAGTAATAGGGGTGGCAACAATTTCGGCAGATAATTTTAGAAAGAAAGGGTCCAGATTGTCTAGCCCGGCTGATTTGTAGGGGTCCAGATTTTGCAGCTCTTTCAGAACATCAGCTGAATGGATTTGGGAGAAGGAGAAATGGGGAAGGCTTGGGCGAGTTGCTGTTGGGGGTGCAGTGCTGTTGACTGGGGTAGGAGTAGCCAGGTGGAAAGCATGGCCAGCCGTAGAAAAATGCTTATTGAAATTCTCAATTATGGTGGATTTATCAGTGGTGACAGTGTTTCCTATCTTCAGTGCAGTGGGCAGCTGGGAGGAGGTGTTCTTATTCTCAATGGACTTTACAGTGTCCCAGAACTTTTTTGAGTTAGTGTTGCAGGAAGCAAATTTCTGCTTGAAAAAGCTAGCCTTGGCTTTTCTAACTGCCTGTGTATAATGGTTTCTAGCTTCCCTGAACAGCTGCATATCACGGGGCTGTTCGATGCTAATGCAGAACGCCATAGGATGTTTTTGTGTTGGTTAAGGGCAGTCAGGTCTGGGGAGAACCAAGGGCTATATCTGTTCCTGGTTCTAAATTTCTTGAATGGGGCATGTTTATTTAAGATGGTTAGGAAGGCATTTAAAAAAAATATCCAGGCATCCTCTACTGACGGGATGAGATCAATATCCTTCCAGGATACCCGGCCAGGTCGATTAGAAAGGCCTGCTCGCAGAAGTGTTTCAGGGAGCGTTTTACAGTGATGAGTGGAGGTCGTTTGACCGCTGACCCATTACAGATGCAGACAATGAGGCAGTGATCGCTGAGATCTTGGTTGAAGACAGCAGAGGTGTATTTAGAGGGGAAGTTGGTTAGGATGATATCTATGAGGGTGCCCGTGTTTAAGGCTTTGGGGAGGTACCTGGTAGGTTCATTGATAATTTGTGTGAGATTGAGGGCATCAAGTTTAGATTGTAGGATGGCTGGGGTGTTAAACATGTTCCAGTTTAGGTCGCCTAGCAGCACGAACTATGAAGATAGATGGGGGGCAATCAGTTCACATATGGTGTCCAGAGCACAGCTGGGGGCAGAGGGTGGTCTAAAGCAGGCGGCAACGGTGAGAGACTTGTTTTTAGAGAGGTGGATTTTTAAAAGTAGAAGTTCAAATTGTTTGGGTACAGACCTGGATAGTAGGACAGAACTCTGCAGGCTATCTTTGCAGTAGATTGCAACACCGCCCCCTTTGGCAGTTCTATCTTGTCTGAAAATGTTGTAGTTTGGAATTAAAATTTCTGAATTTTTGGTGGTCTTCCTAAGCCAGGATTCAGACACAGCTAGAACATCCGGGTTGGCAGAGTATGCTAAAGCAGTGAATAGAACAAACTTAGGGAGGAGGCTTCTAATGTTAACATGCATGAAACCAAGGCTATTACGGTCACAGAACTCGTCAAAAGAGAGCGCCTGGGGAATAGGAGTGGAGCTAGGCACTGCAGGGCCTGGATTCACCTCTACATCGCCAGAGGAACATAGGAGGAGTAGAATAAGGGTACGGCTAAAAGCTATGAGAATTGGTCGTCTAGAACGTCTGGAACATAGAGTAAAAGGAGGTTTCTGGGGGCGGTAAAATAGCATCAAGGTATAATGTACAGACAAAGGTATGGTAGTATGTGAATACAGTGGAGGTAAACCTAGGTATTGAGTGATGAAGAGAGAGATATTGTCTCTAGAAACATCATTAAAACCAGGAGATGTCATTGCATGTGTGGGTGGTGGAACTAATAGGTTGGATAAGGTATAGTGAGCAGGACTAGAGGCTCTACAGTGAAATAAGCCAATAAACACTAACCAGAACAGCAATGGACAAGACATATTGACATTAAGGAGAGGCATGCTTAGTCGAGTGATCAAAAGGGTCCAGTGAGTGGAGAGGTTGGTTGGGGGTCACGGCGATTTAGACAGCTAGCCAGGCCATCGGTAGCAAGCTAGCATAGGATGGAGGTCTGTTGTTAGCCACCTCTTGCGTTCCGTCAGTAGATTAGTGGGGTTCCGTGTGGTAGAGGGGATTAATCCAAATCACACAACAACAACAAAAATAAAAACAATAGATATAGTTATAGAAGCCCAAGAAGAAAACATAATAATAATAAAAATAAATAAATTGTCCGATTGTCTATTCAGATAGCAGCCGGTAAGACAGCTAACGGTTAGCAGGCCGCAGATGGGCGTTCGGGTAACGTCGCGACGGAGGAGCCAGCCGGATCTCCTTCGGGTAGATAACGTCGGCAGTCCAGTTGTGAAGGCCCGGTGGGGCTCCGCGTAGGCAGTAAAACGGGTCCGGATAGGTGACTGCAGCCCAGGAGTGATTGATGGAACTCAGGAGTGATTGACAGAGCTGGCTAGCTCCGGAATAATTGATGTTTGCTCCGGAATCGACGAAGGCCGATAGTCACACGGATAGCAGCTAGCTAGCTGTGAGATCCGGGTATGAATGTCCAGAGAGCAGTCGAAATCCAGGGACATGGAGAGAAAAATTGGTCCGGTATGTTCCGTTCCGAGCCGCGCTGCGCCGTACAGAACTGGCGATAGATTTCCGAGCTAAAGGATAGCTGATGACCACAAACCGTGGTTAGCTGAATACTAACGATTTGCCAGTAAAGAAGCTAACTAGCTTCTGAACTAGCTTCTGAACTAGCTTCTGGATTAGCTTCTGGCTAGTTTCAGGCTAGCTTCTTGGAGTTTCTGGCTAGCTTCTTGGAGGATTACAGATTTGAGGTAAATAATACTTTTTTATAAATATAAATTGGTGAGGCGGGTTGCAGGAGAGTGTTTTGAAGATGAGTTGATGGAAAATAAAAATAAAATGTATGTGAAAAAAGTTGTAAATATATATATATACAGGACACGACAAGACGAGGACAAAAGACGTCTGAACTGCTATGCCACCTTGGAGAGAATGAACCTACCACTGTAGTTATTTTATGGTTGGTTATGACACCTACATAAGAGTCAAAACCCACAGAACCTACCACTGTAGTTATTTTATGGTTGGTTATGACACCTACATAAGAGTCAAAACCCACAGAACCTACCACTGTAGTTATTTTATGGTTGGTTATGACACCTACATAAGAGTCAGAACCCACAGAACCTACCACTGTAGTTATTTTATGGTTGGTTATGACACCTACATAAGAGTCAAAACCCACAGAACCTACCACTGTAGTTATTTTATGGTTGGTTATGACACCTACATAAGAGTCAAAACCCACAGAACCTACCACTGTAGTTATTTTATGGTTGGTTATGACACCTACATAAGAGTCAAAACCCACAGAACCTACCACTGTAGTTCTTTTATGGCTGGTTATGACACCTACATAAGAGTCAGAACCCACAGAACCTACCACTGTAGTTATTTTATGGTTGGTTATGACACCTACATAAGAGTCAGAACCCACAGAACCTACCACTGTAGTTATTTTATGGTTGGTTATGACACCTACATAAGAGTCAGAACCCACAGAACCTACCACTGTAGTTATTTTATGGTTGGTTATGACACCTACATAAGAGTCAGAACCCACAGAACCTACCACTGTAGTTATTTTATGGTTGGTTATGACACCTACATAAGAGTCAAAACCCACAGAACCTACCACTGTAGTTATTTTATGGTTGGTTATGACACCTACATAAGAGTCAAAACCCACAGAACCTACCACACAAGGCAAAACATTCCATTACATCATATCCTATATCATTTTCTGAAATTGACTGACCATTAAATTATCATTGTAATTGCGCACACATTGATGTCATACATGCACCTACCCCAATGCTCTGCTGCTGATGACTGGGATGAATGCAGAATTTTGTCATGAGGCTGAGAGAAACAGTCATGTTTTTTTTTCATATTTTAAATTAAACTTGTACAAAATACACTTAATGACACCATCAAGAAGCATTATGACCATCCTAATCATATAAGCCAGATAGGCCTATCATACAGTTACAGTATGTCAATCATCAGTCAAAAAGAGGCTGTATTGTCCTGCTCCTGAAATCTGCTCCTACATTCATCCCAGTCATCAGCAACAGAGCATTGGGGTAGATACATGTCTGACATAAATGTGTGCAGCAATTACAATGATAATTGACAATTTCAGAAAATGTTATATAACACAAATCTACTGTTGACAAGTAGGAAATGGAATGTTTGCCTTGTGTGGTAGGTTCTGTGGGTTCTGACTCTTATGTAGGTGTCATAACCAACCATAAAATAACTACAGTGGTAGGTTCTGTGGGTTCTGACTCTTATGTAGGTGTCATAACCAACCATAAAATAACTACAGTGGTAGGTTCTGTGGGTTCTGACTCTTATGTAGGTGTCATAACCAACCATAAAATAACTACAGTGGTAGGTTCTGTGGGTTCTGACTCTTATGTAGGTGTCATAACCAACCATAAAATAACTACAGTGGTAGGTTCTGTGGGTTCTGACTCTTATGTAGGTGTCATAACCAACCATAAAATAACTACAGTGGTAGGTTCTGTGGGTTCTGACTCTTATGTAGGTGTCATAACCAACCATAAAATAACTACAGTGGTAGGTTCTGTGGGTTCTGACTCTTATGTAGGTGTCATAACCAACCATAAAATAACTACAGTGGTAGGTTCTGTGGGTTCTGACTCTTATGTAGGTGTCATAACCAACCATAAAATAACTACAGTGGTAGGTTCTGTGGGTTCTGACTCTTATGTAGGTGTCATAACCAACCATAAAATAACTACAGTGGTAGGTTCTGTGGGTTCTGACTCTTATGTAGGTGTCATAACCAACCATAAAATAACTACAGTGGTTGGTTCTGTGGGGTTTGACTCTTATGTAGGTGTCATAACCAGCCATAAAATAACTACAGTGGTAGGTTCTGTGGGTTCTGACTCTTATGTAGGTGTCATAACCAACCATAAAATAACTACATTGGTAGGTTCTGTGGGGTTTGACTCTTATGTAGGTGTCATAACCAGCCATAAAATAATGCAATATATGTCACAACAGGTCTAAATATATTTATCATGACAGTCTTATGACCTTATTATGACAGGTTATGTCAGCTGTTATGACATGTTAAGGCCAGGCACCACAGGCAACAATTTATATTTGTCTTCCATCTGTCAATTTTCAGATTTGGGGATGTTTTGCAACTATAACTTCCATAAAATGTACAAATAAATCGACAAAAATGGACATAAATACTTGATTTGTATATTTGTATCCCAACTCCGATAACTACATCTAGCATACATTTAGTTTTTGTTAGCATGTTTCATGTAGAATATCAACCACTATTTTTTTTAACTCATCATGTTGAATCATATATCATTCAAAAGCCAGTTTTCAAGCGCATTTCGTTAGCTAGTCCATAAATGGATATATCCTTTGTAGACCTAGTGCTTTACCCTGAAAGATGAGTCATTTCCTGATATCCGATTGGTCACTGGCATTTAAACACCCTTTCCGGCAACCTGATTGGTTAAAATGCCTCGCAGCACTTCTTTGTTTGAAAATATCTTCCGCAAAGAATCCACGTAAAGAGAGACAAAATGAGAAAATCTCACCGAATATATCCACAGTATGTGAATAAAAATAGGCGATCTCAGTAAGCCAATACGAGAAGAGCAGTGAATGAAAGAAAACATTTGCCTGATCAGCGGGGTCGAGACAGTGGCAGTACAGGTAGAGGAGGAAAAGCAGGTAGCCGGCAGTAGCGCGTCGAGATGTAAATTAGTCGAGATGAAGATGACAGATAGCAACGATCAACCAGACAGCAGCCAGCCAACAGTTGCTTTTATTCCACGTCACAAATAAACCAACTTGTTTGTGATTTGATTTGCCCTAAGTGTCTAAACGCTGGACTGAAAATCCCCATAGAGCACACGGAAGGTAATCGTGATGCATTTATAAGGAGTGTTTACACCTCCTCCAGGCTGCAGGAGTACTCCAGGGGAGATGGGGCATTTAATGTAAATGTGAGGATGGTTCTTTTAGCCCACGAACATGGACTTCGTTATGCAGCTCTAAAGAAAATAAGTCCTATGGATTCCTTCCTTCTCAGCTCATATCAGAGACATGACAGGAGAGTGACAGGTCATTAAAAGGGGAGAGTAGCCCATTATTGTCAGGTGCAGACTACAGACACCCTGGTTCGATTCCAGGCTGTATCACAAACGGCCGTGATTGGGAGTCCCATAGGCCGGCACACAATTGACCTATCGTCGTCCGGGTTTGGCCGGTGTAGGCCGTCAATGTAAATAAGAATTTGTTCTTAACTGACCTGCCTGGTTAAATAAAGGATCAATATCAATTTTTTGGTTATAACCGTGTCATAACATGTTAGGATGCTGGGTGTCAAGTAAAGTGTTACCAATAATTTCATATGTAAAAAGATAAGATGTGTATGCACCCAGTGCCCAAGGAAGCGCAGGTAACCTGCCTAAATGATTAACGTAGCACTCACTTCGGTAGCCATGAAGTGCTTTGAAAGGCTGACTCACATCAACAGTATCCTCCAGGAAACCCAAGACCCACTCCAATTCGCATATCACCCCAACAGATCCACAGATGACACAATCTCAATCGCACTCCACACTGTCCTTTCCCACCTGGAGAAAAGGAACACCTATATGAGAATGCTATTCATTGACTACAGCTCAGCGTTCAGCACCATAGTGCCCACGAAGCTCATCACTAAGCTAAGGACCCTGGGACTAAACACCTCCCTCTGCAACTGGATCCTGGACTTCCTGAAGGGCCGCCCCCAGGTGTTAAGGGTAGGCAACAACACGTCTGCTACGCTGATCCTCAACACAGGGGCCCCACAGGGGTGTGTACTTTTTATTTTTCGTATTTTTTATTTCACCTTTATTTAGCCAGGTAGACCAGTTGAGAACAAGTTCTCATTTACAACTGCGACCTGGCCAAGATAAAGCAAAGCAGTGCGACAAAAATTACAACACAGAGTTTCACATGGGATAAACAAATGTACGGTCAATAACACAATAGAAACAGTCTATGTACAGTTTGTGCAAATGTAGTAAAATTAGGGAAGTAAGGCAATAAATAGGCCATATAGCTTCCAGCTTCAGTGATTTTTGCAATTCGTTTCCATCATTGGCAGCAGAAAACTGGAAGGAAAGGCGGGCAAAGGAGGTGCTGGCTTTGGGGATGACCAGTGAAATATACCTGCTGGAGCGCGTGCTACGGGTGGGTGTTGCTATGGTGACCAGTGAGCTGAGATAAGGCGGCATACTTAGTACCGGTATACTTGATAATTAGTCCCCTCCTGTTCTCCCTGACTGCGTGGCCAAACATGACTCCAGCACCATCATTAAGTTTGCTTACGACACAACAGTGGTAGGCCTGATCACCGACAACGATGAGACAGCCTATATGGAGGAGGTCAGAGACCTGGCAGTGTGGTGCCAGGACAACAACCTCTCCCTCAATGTAAGCAAGACAAAGGAACTGATCGTGGAATACAGGAAGAGGTGGACCGAAACAGGCCCCCATTAACATCAATGGGGCTGAAGAGGGCATGACAAAACCTTTACCCCGTCAGGAGACTGAAAAGATTTGGCATGGGTCCCCAGATCCTCAAAAAGTTCTACAGCTGCACCACCGAGAGCATCCTGACCGGTTGCATAACCGCCTGGTATGGCAACTGCTCTGCATCTGATGGTAAGTTGCTACAGAGGGTAGTGCGAACGGCCCAGTACATCACTGGGGCCAAGCTTCCTGCCATCCAGGACCTAGATAATAGGCGGTGTCAGAGGAAAGCCCATAAAAGAGACTCCAGTCATCCAAGTCATAGACTGTCATCTCTGCTACCGCATGGCAAGCGATACCGGACCGCCAAGTCTAGGACCAAAAGGCTCCTTAACAGCTTAATTAAAACCTCTTTGGGATAGGGCTAGCATTTTCACTTTTGGATAAATAGCGTGCCCAATTTCAACTTTCTGCTACTCATGCCAAGAATATAAGATATGCATATTATTAGTAGATGTGGATAGAAAACACTCTGAAGTTTCTAAAACGGTTTGAATCATGTCTGTGAGTATTACAGAACTTATGTAGCAGGCAAAACCCGAGGACTAACCATTCAGAAAAAATAATTGAGGTCACTGTCTATTCAATGAGGTTTCTTTGGGACACTAAATGAAATATGAGCTTGTTTGCAGTTCCTACCACTTCCACTGGATGTCACCAGTCTTTGGAAATAGGTTGAGGTTTTTCCTTTGTGAAATGAAGAAGTACGGCCATCTTGGATTAGGGTAACGTTATGTGTACTATTTGAGAGTTGTGCAAGACTAGGAAAGTAGCGTTAGTTTGTGATCCTCCTGTATTGAAAACAGATAGCCCCGTCTTCAATTTGCTTTATTATTAACGTTTAAAAATACCTCAAGTTGTATTACAAAAGTAGTTTGAAATGTTTTGGCAAAGTTTACAAGTCACTTTTGAGATATTTTGTAGTGACGTTGCGCAAATGGGATGCTGTTTTTTTCTTGATCAAATGCACCAAATAAATGGACATTTTGGATATATATCGACGGAATTAATCGAACAAAAGAACCATTTGTGATGTTTATGGGACATATTGGAGTGCCAACTGAAGAAGCTCGTCAAAGGTAAGGCATGTTTTATATTTTAATTATGCGTTTTATTTGAATCTGGCGCTTTGCATTTTCCTTGGCAATTGGCCAGGTGGGACATTTGTGTCCCGCCTATCCCAGAGAGGTTTTAATCTACTCTACTGCTACACTTAAATCACTCTGAGTGTAAATAAATGAAACCTCCATAAATACATTTCCCCCTTTTTCTCTCCACTCTACAGAATGGACTTTTGGAAAGCCCCTTGGTAACTTGAGTATGGTAACATCAAAAGGTTGGGAACCTAACATTATTTTGGCAATCTAACCAGTTGAAAGTGTCCGTTGGTACGTAAAACATGTGATGTCAGATCAGTTGTTGTCTGAGACATTATTAATGATGATAGGACAACATAAACTGTATCTTGGAAAGTCTACACATTCTAGTTCAGATTCACATGGATTCACATGGAATTGTTGTGCAATTTAAATGTTTAAATATGTTTAAATATGAAACTATTTGTGAAAAGATTAAATGTCATTTTAGCTTCTAAATGAGAGAATTGTTTTCATAAGTGAACTATGCTCACACAGTGGCCACGCCCAAGTGAACAGGCATTGGTTGTGAACTATGAAACACGCCCTTCTCGCCCTTCTCTCCCCCACGACAAATGCCCAATGACGAAAGTCAACCTCTTATGTTCCCGATGACATGAGGACTGCTGTCCATAGTTTAAAAAGGGCAAATTTCAACGTGGAGGTGACAATCGACACGCTGAAGGGAGGAATTTCAACTTTACCAGCCAGAATATAGCATGAGCTTATGGTATTGCAACTTGGTATGAACTTTGAACTCTTGTTCACTAAAGAAGTGATACATCCTGGCCGTCGAGTTATCAGCAGCAGGTGTGGACGTGCATGGCCTGGGAAGGGACGGAGAATCTCTTCGGAATGACAGGGTACTACATCGTATCCGTTCTACCACCGAAAGACAGGGTACTACATTGTATCCGTTCTACCACCAGACGAACGACTACAACGTATCTGCCCAGAAATACTCTTCAACGGACAAGGGAGATCTCTGCTGTGCAACCTAGCCTTCCATCTTCGACCAATCTATCGAAGCGCAGCTCAGAGTAAATATATTTCTTGAATTTTCCTTTTCCGAATGGGCAGTTATTTAGAATGCATACGATTCTGTATTTACGATAGCATAGCTTCATAAGGACCGATAGATACCCAATCCTTTTGTTTCTCAGTCTTCCCGCACTTTCATTCAAACCCAACCCCCTTTCTTTGTGTAACCAGCCGTCATATCGGTTTCGTCCGCTAGGGATGTTTCCTTTTATGACATAATTAGTCGTCAATGTATGATCCATCCTGTGTATATGTAATTCTGTGGGACTATTTAGGTATTTTGTAAATAAATAATTAATCAAAATGTTGTATTGCAGATTCAACTTGTTAGCCAGGGTTCGTGAAGATAACCAAGAATTTACAACTTTCAGATGAGACTGAATAAAGTGACGATTAAATATTGACTGCTATTGATATAAAAGATTACCAGGTCTATTCTGAGTTTATTCGGAAGACAACAGCTCTATAAACATGCTTTCGTGGTGCCCCGACTTCCTAGTTAATTACATTTGCATGATTAGTTTAATCAGGTAATATTAATTACAGAGAATTGATTTTATAAAATAGCATGTCATGTCATTTAATCCATAGTAAAGACACAACAATACTATATTTCCACACTAAATACATGCACTAAGATAAACATGGTCAACACCTGGGCTGCTTTCAAAAACTATCATGATAGGCCACCCTGCCACACGGCTAGCATATATATAACATTGCAAATGGTTTTGAAAGAAATGTTATATCATTCAGTAAGTACCGTTGCCATACGTAGCAAAACGTTAAGACCAACTGAACGCACACCTGGTGTTTTAAAAGCCTAGCATATGCATAGTGCATTCATACCCTTGGCTGACACCTACAGCTAGACCTGCTGCCACCAATACTGGTGAACCAGACACCATCCCTAGTCCTGCTGCGGCTAGACCGCCGTACGCTGCCAGTTTACAGTAAAATGTAATATTGCTGATCTTTCTCTGAGCCTCTTCATAGTCAGCACTGGTGTAGTGTTCTCCTCCATTGTCCTCCTCCACCATCTCCTCGATCTTCTCCAGCAGCTCTCTAACCTGAGTGTTGTCTTTTCTCTTGTCATTGATTAGGGAGTGATATCTGCCCCCACACATATTGATGAGTCTCCGTAGCGCTTTGCTCTGAGCAAGAAACCCTTTGACTGTTTTGCCCTCCAGTTGATCTCCATGAGTGAACAGCAAGATGGTGTACATTGAGGCATCTTCTCCAAAGTTCTCCTGGATCCACTTCACAGTGTTCTGCTCCTCCTCTGTGAACCTCCCCAGTCTGATCACCAGCAGGAACACATGGGGTCCTGGGACTGACATGTAGATGGCCTTTTCTATCTCACTTTTCATCTCTTCTTTAGACATTGTTGTGTCATAGAGTCCCGGGGTGTCGATGACATCAATCTTCCTCCCATCCACCTCTCCACTCTGTTTCTCACTCTGTGCAGTCACAGACACTGGAGAAGCCTCCACTTTAAACACCTTTTTACCCAGGATGGTGTTTCCTGTTGTACTCTTCCCTGCTCCAGTCTTCCCCACCATAACTATCCTCAGGTCAGAGAGCTGCCCTGAAACTGGAAACAGACAAGAAGTGCTTGAGATGATAATTTTCAGTAGCCATTTATCAAGACACTATGTGTTCCTGCACAGTATGTGTGTGTGTGTGTGTACCTTGGCATTGACCAGTGAGTGCCAACAGGAACAGAATCTTCAGAATCCTTCCTGTCCCTTGTTCCATCTCTACTACTGCAGCCAATCAAAAACATGGAAACAGACAATGACCTCATTACAAAATACAAAGTCCACATTTCTTCAGTGACTCATCCAAAGCGTTTGGCCAAGTTCCAACGTTATCACGCCCTGACCTTAGATTTCTCTGTTTTCTATATATTTTGGTTAGGTCAGGGTGTGACTAGGGTGGGTATGCTAGTTTTTGTATTGTCTAGGGTTTTTGTATGTCTTGGCTTTTGTAGGTCTAGGGTTTTTTGTATGTTTATGTTGGCCTGATATGGTTACCAATCAGAGACCACTGTTTATCGTTGTCTCTGATTGGGGATCATATTTAGGTAGCCATTTCCCTTTGGTGTTTGTGGGATCTTGTTCTATGTTTAGTTGCCTGTCTATTCGTAGAGCTTCACGTTTCGTTCGATAGTTTGTTGTTTTGTTAGTTGAGTTTCAGTTATTAAATATCATGTGGAATTCTACTCCCGCTGCGCCTTGGTCTCATCTTTGTGACGAACGTGACAAACGTTCACAGTTGAGGAAAGACTAAATTATAATTTTTTTCAGCTATTTGACTTCTAAACAATAAAAACTATAAACTATAAAAAAGAGTAATGATATGCGGTACAACTGTTGTAAAACACAGTACATTCCCTAAGATAGGGCGTACATAATGTACTCATATAGGGCGTGTCAAATGACATTCTAAACATGGTTATTATTCTACCGTTGCCTGGCTGCTGCTGTTAAGACCAGATAGACCAGTTAGAGGTCGCGTTCCCATTACCATTAAACATCACATCTACTGTGTAGACAGACAGGAACAGTTCAGACAATAATTAAGTGGAATCAGTATAACTGAAACCAGTGCTAAATGTGTAAATCAGGAGGAGTCTGAACACAAAGCATAGTGTTCCTCTGTTCCTCTGTTCAGATGTTGCTGACGCCAGATCTTACAACACCTGGATAGGTATTTTATATATCAGCTAACCACATCATGTGTTTTAGCAATCTATCAGTCATCCATTGGTTGATACATGCAACCTCTAAGCAGTGGAACGTGACCTTGGTCAGTACTGACAAAAGCCTGCAGGTGTGTCCCTCACAGCAACAACCTGCTATAAGATGGGTGTTGACCCAAGATCAGCCTCTTTGAACAAGGTCCAGTATACTGCACTATCTCTGCACTAATCAAGGTCCAGTATACTGCACTATCTCTGCACTAATCAAGCTACAGTATACTGCACTATCTCTGCACTAATCAAGGTACAGTATACTGCACTATGTCTGCACTAATCAAGCTACAGTATACTGCACTATCTCTACATTAAACAAGGTAAGTATACTTCACTATCTCTGCACTAAACAAGGTAGAGTATACTACACTATCTCTGCACTAAACAAGGTACAGTATACTGCACTATCTGTGCACTAATCAAGGTACAGTATACTGCACTATCTCTGCACTAAACAAGATATAGTATACTGCACTATCTCTGCACTAAACAAGGTACAGTATACTACACTATCTCTGCACTAAACAAGGTACAGTATACTACACTATCTCTGCACTAAACAAGGTACAGTATACAACACTATCTCTGCACTAAACAAGGTACAGTATACTGCACTATCTCTGCACTAAACAAGGTACAGTATACTACACTATCTCTGCACTAATCAAGGTACAGTATACTACACTATATCTGCACTAAACAAGGTACAGTATACTACACTATCTCTGCACTAAACAAGGTACAGTATACTACACTATCTCTGCACTAAACAAGGTACAGTATACTACACTATCTCTGCACTAAACAAGGTACAGTATACTACACTATCTCTGCACTAAACAAGGTACAGTATACTGCACTATCTCTGCACTAAACAAGGTACAGTATACTACACTATCTCTGCACTAAACAAGGTAAATGTTTCAGGTGAAAGTCTAACCATGTTTCTCCTTTCACTGTTCTACAATGTTAAAACGTGTAGAAATACAAACATACTGTAATCACATGATTATTTACACAAATATTAACAGACCTGGTATCAATAAAATGTCTTCTTAATATTGTACAACAGTTATTAAAGTAATGTTGAGTAGATTGTTGTACAACATTTCATTAGTAAGGTAGTTAAGTTGAATACTCACTTTTAGTGTTGCACGGATCTGTATATTGTTGTCCCCTGTTGTCACTGAGAGAGCTGAAGCAGTGGTCCTGCTGGTTTTGCATAGCTAGATGCCCCAGGTGGGTGGAGATTTACCTCGAACCAATGGAATGGTCTAAAACTCATGCAAAACTAAAGTGCTGCACCTTACAATACCATTGTGCTGCAGTTTACATTCTGTTAAGTTTCATTTTCCCAGCACGTACTCAATTCTAGCCAATGAGAGAATGTTGCTAGGCAAACATTATTCTACTCAGGATAGGCTAAATCGGAATTTTGATTGGGTATCGGCTGTTCAACCTTGGCTGCTTGCCAGAATCATAAAATAGGCCACATCTTTGGATAAAATGAAATGTGTTGGACACATAGAAGTTCAATGCCAATGTGGTAACAACTCCTTTTTTGTTAATCAAATAAATAGTACTCTTTCAATTCAGAACCTGTATTTTTCCCCCGATGAGTCTAATATCCATATCATGCTGAAATCAATAGAACAGGGGACAAACGTTTAGGGTTCTACATTGTGACATGATTAAGTCTCCTTCTGAGAAAAAAAAGGTTAAAAATGAACAAATAAAACTGCATTTTGAAATGTAACTGTATACTGTAGTTGTAACTTTATAGTTGCCTAATCTGGTCCCAGATCTGTTTCTGCTCTTTCCAACTCCATAGATTACCACAGTATGAGTCACAATACCCATAAATCTCAGCTGTCAAACAGGGAAATGGTTCCATTCGTTTTTCCACCATGTAGGTTTTGACTCTTATGTAGGTGTCATAACCAGCCATAAAAGAACTACAGTGGTAGGTTCTGTGGGTTTTGACTCTTATGTAGGTGTCATAACCAACCATAAAAGAACTACAGTGGTAGGTTCTGTGGGTTTTGACTCTTATGTAGGTGTCATAACCAGCCATAAAAGAACTACAGTGGTAGGTTCTGTGGGTTTTGACTCTTATGTAGGTGTCATAACCAGCCATAAAATAACTACAGTGGTAGGTTCTGTGGGGTTTGAATCTTATGTAGGTGTCATTAACTTGTCTCATCGCGCTCTAGTGACTCCTTGTGGCGGGTCGGGCGCCTGCAGGCTAACCCGGTCGTCAGTTAAATAGTATTTCCTCCGACACGTTGGTGCGGCTGGCTTCCGGGTGTTAAGAAGCGCGGTTTGGTGGGTCATGTTTCAGAGGACACATGACTCAACCTTCGCCTCCCGAGCCCATTGGGGAGTTGCAGCGATGAGACGAGATCGAAAATGTGGAGAAAAAAAGGGGTAAAATACAATCTTCATTGAAATAATTCAACACCAGAGTCCTAACCTGCACTAGAGGCTCCAGGGAAACAAGATGCAAGGAATGTTGTGCTCTGTGCTCTGTCCAGGTCTAAAACCTGACTGGTTCACATTAAGAATAGATGGGATTCCAAAACCTGATTGGTTCACATTAAGAATAGATGGGATTCTAAAACCTGATTGGTTCACATTAAGAATAGATGGGATTCTAAAACCTGATTGGTTCACATTAAGAATAGGTGGGATTCTAAAACCTGATTGGTTCACATTAAGAATAGATGGGATTCTAAAACCTGATTGGTTCACATTAAGAATAGATGGGATTCTAAAACCTGATTGGTTCACATTAAGAATAGATGGGATTCTAAAACCTGCTTGGTTCACATTAAGAAGTTGACAGTTGGCCAGGGATTATAGTACTTTGTGAAGGCAAGATCATTTTCTAATTGTTCGGTAGTTATGTAAGTCAGAAGGATGTCCTCCTTTATGTAGGGGGAGGACATGTCCTGCTTTACAGATCCTAAGGACACCACCAGAAACAACTGTCAAGTTAAAATACATCGGTCAATGGTTCTGTGATATGTGGTGCAGAGAGTAAAAAGAGATTATGTGAATCAGCTACGGATATTTTTAGTTTTTTCTTCAACTCTTTAACTTAGCACTTAGTACATCATAGACATTAAAAGGGGAAATGAAGATAAAGTCTGTGAGTCTGTTAGTGTATCGTTCTCTACAAGGTCATGTGACCAGGAGACTCTATAGTAGAATGATATGCATTTTCAGATATTATCCTTTCTAATAATTGAAGCAAAATGGTTATTATGTAAATGTCGTCTAGTATGGGACCAGAGGCGGTCAAAATCTGCTGGCACAACAAGGGAGGGGGGTTGTTTAAAATGTTTTACCACTTTACAGAAGTTAGCATATATAACACGTATGTTATAGAGATCAGTCCTTTCAGAAGTTAGCATATATAACATATGTTATAGAGATCAGTCCTTTCAGAAGTTAGCATATATAACACGTATGTTATAGAGATCAGTCCTTTCAGAAGTTAGCATATATAACACGTATGTTATAGAGATCAGTCCTTTCAGAAGTTAGCATATATAACACGTATGTTATAGAGATCAGTCCTTTCAGAAGTTAGCATATATAACACGTATGTTATAGAGATCAGTCCTTTCAGAAGTTAGCATATATAACACGTATGTTATAGAGATCAGTCCTTTCAGAAGTTAGCATATATATATAGATCACACGCATATATATGTTATAGAGATCAGTCCTTTCAGAAGTTAGCATATATAACACGTATGTTATAGAGATCAGTCCTTTCAGAAGTTAGCATATATAGCATGTATGTTATAGAGATCAGTCCTTTCAGAAGTTAGCATATATATCACGTATATTATAGAGATCAGTCCTTTCAGAAGCCCAGATCATTTATTTATAAATCCCATCATTGGATGGTTCGGTAGTTGGGTTTCCCAAGGGACTCTACAGGCCACCATACCTGACCTGAGTTGTAAATATAAACAAAAAGAGTTGCCTGGTAATGTGTATGTACCTGGTAATGTGTGTGTATCTGTAATGTGTATGTATCTGGTAATGTGTGTGTATCTGGTAATGTGTATGTATCTGGTAATGTGTGTGTATCTGGTAATGTGTGTGTATCTGGTAATGTGTATGTATCTGGTAATGTGTGTGTATCTGGTAATGTGTATGTATCTGGTAATGTGTATGTACCTGGTAATGTGTGTGTATCTGGTAATATGTATGTATCTGGTAATGTGTGTGTATCTGGTAATGTGTATGTATCTGGTAATGTGTGTGTATCTGGTAATGTGTATGTATCTGGTAATGTGTGTGTATCTGGTAATGTGTATGTATCTGGTAATGTGTATGTATCTGGTAATGTGTGTGTATCTGGTAATGTATATGTATCTGGTAATGTGTGTGTATCTGGTAATGTGTGTGTATCTGGTAATGTGTATGTATCTGGTAATGTGTGTGTATCTGGTAATGTGTGTGTATCTGGTAATGTATATGTGTCTGTATCTTCCAAATAATGGAATGTTCTCAAACCATTATTGTCCATGATATCGACATGGTTACGGATTCCACATTAGGACCGTGGTGAAGATCTTTGTGGGCTATACTCGGCCTTGTCTCAGGATGGTAAGTTGGTGGTTGAATATATCCCTCTAGTGGTCTGGGGGCTGTGCTTTGGCAAAGTGGGTGGGGTTATATCCTTCCTGTTTGGCCCTGTCCGGGGTATCATCGGATGGGGCCACGGTGTCTCCTGACCCCTCCTGTCTCAGCCTCCAGTATTTATGCTTCAGTAGTTTATGTGTCGGGGTCTAGGGTCAGTTTGTTATATCTGGAGTACTTCTCCTGTCTTATCCGGTGTCCTGTGTGAATTTAAGTGTGCTCTCTCTAATTCTCTCTTTCTCTCTTTCCTTCTCTCTCTCGGAGGACCTGAGCCCTAGGACCATGCCTCAGGACTACCTGGCATGATGACTCCTTGCTGTCCCCAGTCCACCTGGCCGTGCTACTGCTCCAGGTTCAACTGTTCTGCCTGTGATTATTATTATTTGACCATGCTGGTCATTTATGAACATTTGAACATCTTGGCCATGTTCTGTTATAATCTCCACCCGGCACAGCCAGAAGAGGACTGGCCACCCCTCAGCCTGGTTCCTCTCTAGGTTTCTTCCTAGGTTTTGGCCTTTCTAGGGAGTTTTTCCTAGCCACCGTGCTTCTACACCTGCATTGCTTGCTGTTTGGGGTTTTAGGCTGGGTTTCTGTACAGCACTTTGAGATATCAGCTGAAGTACGAAGGGCTATATAAATACATTTGATTTGATTTGATTTTGGGGAGATGCAAATGGCCACCCTCCAGATAACAAGTCATTAGTGTGAAATAATACACAACATCTTTTGGCTTTTGACCATTTTTTGTTCTTAATCATTGTTGGGGAAAAATTGGATCCAGATCAGATGTTTGGTACTATATTTATTGAAAAGTATATGAATACTAGCAATTAAAATGTCCAATTTGGGTGCAATAAATTTGCTTAAATTCTCAGAGATCAAATTATATTTATATTATATAACTCAATAATTAATCTTAATTTCAAAACAATTTGAGATGGTGGATGTGGATTTTATTCCTTCTGGTCTTCTGAGTTGGAACTACCTGATTTGAAATAGGTGTGCAGGCAGTCAACACCTTTAGCAGCGGCTAATACAGCCCCTGCTGCAATGGAGAATGGATTGTACATGGCTCCCAACCCCAATACAGCCGAACTGGCAAGTGCTGACCACTTGCACTCATTCAATTTCTCTTCTCTTCTTCTTCTTTCTTCCTCTTCCTGTCTCCTCTCTCTGTCTCTCTTCTCCTCCTCCTGTCTCCTCTCTCTCTCTCTCTTCTCCTTTTCCTGTCTCTCCCTCTCCTCCTCCTCTTCGATCTTCCTCTGGGCCTCCTGGTACATCTTGTTGGTGTAGTGTTTTCCTCCATTCTTCTTCACCATCTCCTCTATCTTCTTCAGCAGCTCTGGGACCTGACTGTCTTCTCTCTTGTCATTGTTTAGGGAGTGATATCTGCCTCCACAGATATTGATGAGTTTCTGTAGCTCTTTGCTCTTAGCCAGAAACTCCTCTACTGATTTCCCCTTCAGTTGATCTCCATGAGTGAACAGCAAGATGGTGTACATTGAGGCTTCTTCTCCAAAGCTCTCCTGGATCCACGTCACCGTGTTCCTCTCCTCCTCTGTGAACCTCCCCAGTCTGATCACCAGCAGGAAGGCATGAGGTCCTGGGACTGACATGTAGATGGCCTTTTCTATTTCACTTTTCATCTCTTCTTGAGACATTGTTGTGTCATAGAGCCCTGGGGTGTCGATGACATCAATGTTCCTCCCATCCACCACTCCACTCTGTTTCTCACTCTGTGCAGTCACAGACACTGGAGAAGCCTCCACTTTAAACCCCTCCCTCCCCAGGATGGTGTTTCCTGTTGCACTCTTCCCTGATCCAGTCTTCCCCACCAGAACTATCCTCAGATCAGAAGGATGCCCTGAAACTGTGGAAATAAACAACCAATGATTGATTTGATAGTAGATGTCTTGATATAAGGCTACTCTACTTCCATGCACATACTGTATGTGTGTGTGTGTGTGTGTGTGTGTGTGTGTGTGTGTGTGTGTGTGTGTGTGTGTGTGTGTGTGTGTGTGTGTGTGTGTGTGTGTGTGTGTGTGTGTGTGTGTGTGTCTTTCCTGGTTGAGAGTTGACGAGACATTAAATGCATCTCTTATAGTCAAATAATATTCAGCTTATAGACCCATATAGACCCCACAGGACATGACACCAGGGGTCTCTTCACAGTCCCCAAGTTCAACATGAAACAAATAACATAAATATTAAACAACTTCTCATGGAATGGCAGGAACTGTGAAGGGACAAACTCATTATTTGAATGTATTGTATTGTATTATTATTATTTTATATATTTATACATTTATTTGTGTGACTGTCCTTGTCTATCAGTGTTTAGTTACTTGTCATGTTTTCTGTTTTCTGTTGACCCCAGGAAGAATATCTGCTGCCTCTGGAAAAGACAATGGGATCCAAACAAACAAACATGTGTGTGTGTGTGTGTGTGTGTGTGTGTGTGTGTGTGTGTGTGTGTGTGTGTGTGTGTGTGTGTACCTTGGCATTGACCAGTGAAGTCTTGCAGACAGAGTGTCAACAGGAACAGAATCTTCAGAGTCCTTCCTCTTCCTCGTGCCATTACTACCACTGCAGCCAATCAAAAACATGGAAACAGACGATGACCTCATTACAAACGACAACGTCCACATTTCTTGACCCATGCAGAGTGTTCGGCAAGTTCCAACGTTTTCTCAGCTACTTGACTTTCAAACAACAAAAACGATTAAACTATAAACTATAAAAGAGTGATGATATGCTGTATAACTGTGGATAAACAAATTACATTCCCTAACAACGTAGCCTACATCAGGTGAACATAAAGTACTCATATGTATCAAATGACATTCTAAACATGGTTATTATTCTACCGTTGCCTGTCTGCTGCTGTTAAGACCAGATAGACCAGTTAGAGGTCGTGTTCCCATTACCATTAAACATCACATCTACTGTGTAGACAGACAGGAACAGTTCAGACAATAATTAAGTGGAATCAGTATAACTGAAACCAGTGCTTATGTGAACAGTTAGAGGTGAACACTTAAACAACGTGTAAGTCGGGAGGTGTCAGAACACAAAGGGTGAGTTCCTCTGTTCCTCTGCTCAGACGTTGCTGACGTCTATGGTGGACAATTGCAAGATTATGTTATAATACTTTTAATTGCATCAAATGTTTGTTTTATGCAACAGAATAGAAGATTCTTATAGCTATTGTGTGTTCTACTGAGGATGGCCTCTGGGAGATCACACTGACAAGAGGAGATATACAATGTCTTTTGGGTGATAAAACCTAAAGAGCAGAGAACATGACTTAATGCTTCTGTTCTATACTGTACCAGGGAGACGTGGCTCCAGTATGGAGTTGGGGGGCCAGACACTGGTCTCTACACAATGACAACTGTTGAAATCGTCAACCAGCCAACATTATCGTAGAGAACTCAATTGATTCACTTTATATGTGTGCGTTGTATTGACCTGCTCCCTTATTAAAAAGTGATTAAAGATTTAGTTTAAGTATAACTCTTGACTTGTGTGATAAGTTTGTCTCTCCACCTTTGATAGTAAAGAAATGAACCACCACACGCTAGATCTTACAACGCCAGGATAGGTATTTTACACATCAGCTAATCCTATCATGTGTTTTTGCAATCTGTCAGTCAACCATTGGTTGATGCATGCAACGTCTAAGCAGTGTGACCTTAGTCAGTACTGACAAAAACCTGCAGGTGTGTCCCTCACAGCAACAACCTACTATAAGATGGGTGTTGACCCAAGATCAGCCTCCTTGAACAAGGTAAGTATACTGCACTATCTCTGCACTATAAACAGTATACTGCACTATCTCTGTACAGTATACTGCACTATCTCTGCACTAAACAAGGTACAGTATACTGCACTATCAGTATACTGCACTATCTCTGCACTAAACAAGGTACAGTATACTGCACTATCTCTGCACTAAACAAGGTACAGTATACTGCACTATCTCTGCACTAAACAAGGTACAGTATACTGCACTATCTCTGCACTAAACAAGGTACAGTATACTGCACTATCTCTGCACTAAACAAGGTACAGTATACTGCACTATCTCTGCACTAAACAAGGTACAGTATACTGCACTATCTCTGCACTAAACAAGGTACAGTATACTGCACTATCTCTGCACTAAACAAGATACAGTATACTACACTATCTCTGCACTAAACAAGGTAAATGTTTCAGGTGAAAGTCTAACCATGCTTCTCCTTTCACTGTTCTACAATGTTAAAACGTGTAGAAATACAAACATACTGTAATCACATGATTATTTACACAAATATTAACAGACCTGGTATCAATAAAATGTCTACTTAATATTGTACTACAGTTATTAAAGTAATGTTGAGTAGATTGTTGTACAACATTTCATTAGTAAGGTAGTTAAGTTGAATACTCACTTTTAGTGTTGCACGGATCTGTATATTGTTGTCCCCTGTTGTCACTGAGAGAGCTGAAGCAGTGGTCCTGCTGGTTTTGCATAGCTAGATGCCCCAGGTGGGTGGAGATTTACCTCGAACCAATGGAATGGTCTAAAACTCATGCAAAACTAAAGTGCTGCACCTTACAATACCATTGTGCTGCAGTTTACATTCTGTTAAGTTTCATTTTCCCAGCACGTACTCAATTCTAGCCAATGAGAGAATGTTGCTAGGCAAACATTATTCTACTCAGGATAGGCTAAATCGGAATTTTGATTGGGTATCGGCTGTTCAACCTTGGCTGCTTGCCAGAATCATAAGATAGGCCACATCTTTGGATAAAATGAAATGTGTTGGACACATAGAAGTCTCCTTCTGAGAAAAAAAAGGTTAAAAATGAACAAATAAAACTGCATTTTGAAATGTAACTGTATACTGTAGTTGTAACTTTATAGTTGCCTAATCTGGTCCCAGATCTGTTTCTGCTCTTTCCAACTCCATAGATTACCACAGTATGAGTCACAATACCCATAAATCTCAGCTGTCAAACAGGGAAATGGTTCCATTCGTTTTTCCACCATGTAGGTTTTGACTCTTATGTAGGTGTCATAACCAGCCATAAAAGAACTACAGTGGTAGGTTCTGTGGGGTTTGACTCTTATGTAGGTGTCATAACCAGCCATAAAAGAACTACAGTGGTAGGTTCTGTGGGGTTTGACTCTTATGTAGGTGTCATAACCAGCCATAAAAGAACTACAGTGGTAGGTTCTGTGGGTTTTGACTCTTATGTAGGTGTCATAACCAGCCATAAAAGAACTACAGTGGTAGGTTCTGTGGGTTTTGACTCTTATGTAGGTGTCATAACCAGCCATAAAATAACTACAGTGGTAGGTTCTGTGGGGTTTGAATCTTATGTAGGTGTCATTAACTTGTCTCATCGCGCTCTAGTGACTCCTTGTGGCGGGTCGGGCGCCTGCAGGCTAACCCGGTCGTCAGTTAAATAGTATTTCCTCCGACACGTTGGTGCGGCTGGCTTCCGGGTGTTAAGAAGCGCGGTTTGGTGGGTCATGTTTCAGAGGACACATGACTCAACCTTCGCCTCCCGAGCCCATTGGGGAGTTGCAGCGATGAGACGAGATCGAAAATGTGGAGAAAAAAAGGGGTAAAATACAATCTTCATTGAAATAATTCAACACCAGAGTCCTAACCTGCACTAGAGGCTCCAGGGAAACAAGATGCAAGGAATGTTGTGCTCTGTGCTCTGTCCAGGTCTAAAACCTGATTGGTTCACATTAAGAATAGATGGGATTCCAAAACCTGATTGGTTCACATTAAGAATAGATGGGATTCTAAAACCTGATTGGTTCACATTAAGAATAGATGGGATTCTAAAACCTGATTGGTTCACATTAAGAATAGATGGGATTCTAAAACCTGATTGGTTCACATTAAGAATAGGTGGGATTCTAAAACCTGATTGGTTCACATTAAGAATAGATGGGATTCTAAAACCTGATTGGTTCACATTAAGAATAGATGGGATTCTAAAACCTGCTTGGTTCACATTAAGAAGTTGACAGTTGGCCAGGGATTATAGTACTTTGTGAAGGCAAGATCATTTTCTAATTGTTCGGTAGTTATGTAAGTCAGAAGGATGTCCTCCTTTATGTAGGGGGAGGACATGTCCTGCTTTACAGATCCTAAGGACACCACCAGAAACAACTGTCAAGTTAAAATACATCGGTCAATGGTTCTGTGATATGTGGTGCAGAGAGTAAAAAGAGATTATGTGAATCAGCTACGGATATTTTTAGTTTTTTCTTCAACTCTTTAACTTAGCACTTAGTACATCATAGACATTAAAAGGGGAAATGAAGATAAAGTCTGTGAGTCTGTTAGTGTATCGTTCTCTACAAGGTCATGTGACCAGGAGACTCTATAGTAGAATGATATGCATTTTCAGATATTATCCTTTCTAATAATTGAAGCAAAATGGTTATTATGTAAATGTCGTCTAGTATGGGACCAGAGGCGGTCAAAATCTGCTGGCACAACAAGGGAGGGGGGTTGTTTAAAATGTTTTACCACTTTACAGAAGTTAGCATATATAACACGTATGTTATAGAGATCAGTCCTTTCAGAAGTTAGCATATATAACACGTATGTTATAGAGATCAGTCCTTTCAGAAGTTAGCATATATAACACGTATGTTATAGAGATCAGTCCTTTCAGAAGTTAGCATATATAACACGTATGTTATAGAGATCAGTCCTTTCAGAAGTTAGCATATATAGCACGTATGTTATAGAGATCAGTCCTTTCAGAAGTTAGCATATATATCACGTATATTATAGAGATCAGTCCTTTCAGAAGTTAGATCATTTATTTATAATCCCATCATTGTATGTTAGTTGGGTTTAGAGATCAGTCCTTTCAGAAGTTAGCATATATAACAAAAAGAGTTGCCTGGTATGTTATAGAGACCAGTCCTTTCAGTAAGTTAGCATATATAGCATGTATGTTATAGAGATCAGTCCTTTCAGAAGTTAGTATATATATCACGTATCTGGTAATGTGTATGTATCAGTAATGTGTATGTACCTGGTAATGTGTGTGTATCTGGTAATGTGTATGTATCTGTGTTCTGGCCCAGATCATTTATGTATCTCCCAATTGGATGTTGTATCTGGTAAGGTACCATCTGTACCTGTGTTGTATCTATAATGTGAGTATCTGGTAATGTGTATGTACCTGGTAATGTGTGTGTATCTGGTAATGTGTATGTATCTGGTAATGTGTGTGTATCTGGTAATGTGTGTGTATCTGGTAATGTGTATGTATCTGGTAATGTGTGTGTATCTGGTAATGTGTATGTATCTGGTAATGTGTATGTATCTGGTAATGTGTATGTATCTGGTAATGTGTATGTATCTGGTAATGTGTGTGTATCTGGTAATGTGTATGTATCTGGTAATGTGTATGTATCTGGTAATGTGTATGTATCTGGTAATCTGGTAATGTGTGTATCTGGTAATGTGTATGTATCTGGTAATGTGTATGTATCTGGTAATGTGTATGTATCTGGTAATGTGTATGTATCTGGTAATGTGTATGTATCTGGTAATGTGTATGTATCTGGTAATGTGTATGTATCTGGTAATGTGTGTGTATCTGGTAATGTGTGTGTATCTGGTAATGTGTATGTATCTGGTAATGTGTGTGTATCTGGTAATGTGTGTGTATCTGGTAATGTATATGTGTCTGTATCTTCCAAATAATGGAATGTTCTCAAACCATTATTGTCCATGATATCGACATGGTTACGGATTCCACATTAGGACCGTGGTGAAGATCTTTGTGGGCTATACTCGGCCTTGTCTCAGGATGGTAAGTTGGTGGTTGAATATATCCCTCTAGTGGTCTGGGGGCTGTGCTTTGGCAAAGTGGGTGGGGTTATATCCTTCCTGTTTGGCCCTGTCCGGGGGTATCATCGGATGGGGCCACAGTGTCTCCTGACCCCTCCTGTCTCAGCCTCCAGTATTTATGCTTCAGTAGTTTATGTGTCGGGGTCTAGGGTCAGTTTGTTATATCTGGAGTACTTCTCCTGTCTTATCCGGTGTCCTGTGTGAATTTAAGTGTGCTCTCTCTAATTCTCTCTTTCTCTCTTTCCTTCTCTCTCTCGGAGGACCTGAGCCCTAGGACCATGCCTCAGGACTACCTGGCATGATGACTCCTTGCTGTCCCCAGTCCACCTGGCCGTGCTACTGCTCCAGGTTCAACTGTTCTGCCTGTGATTATTATTATTTGACCATGCTGGTCATTTATGAACATTTGAACATCTTGGCCATGTTCTGTTATAATCTCCACCCGGCACAGCCAGAAGAGGACTGGCCACCCCTCAGCCTGGTTCCTCTCTAGGTTTCTTCCTAGGTTTTGGCCTTTCTAGGGAGTTTTTCCTAGCCACCGTGCTTCTACACCTGCATTGCTTGCTGTTTGGGGTTTTAGGCTGGGTTTCTGTACAGCACTTTGAGATATCAGCTGAAGTACGAAGGGCTATATAAATACATTTGATTTGATTTGATTTTGGGGAGATGCAAATGGCCACCCTCCAGATAACAAGTCATTAGTGTGAAATAATACACAACATCTTTTGGCTTTTGACCATTTTTTGTTCTTAATCATTGTTGGGGAAAAATTGGATCCAGATCAGATGTTTGGTACTATATTTATTGAAAAGTATATGAATACTAGCAATTAAAATGTCCAATTTGGGTACAATAAATTTGCTTAAATTCTCAGAGATCAAATTATATTTATATTATATAACTCAATAATTAATCTTAATTTCAAAACAATTTGAGATGGTGGATGTGGATTTTATTCCTTCTGGTCTTCTGAGTTGGAACTACCTGATTTGAAATAGGTGTGCAGGCAGTCAACACCTTTAGCAGCGGCTAATACAGCCCCTGCTGCAATGGAGAATGGATTGTACATGGCTCCCAACCCCAATACAGCCGAACTGGCAAGTGCTGACCACTTGCACTCATTCAATTTCTCTTCTCTTCTTCTTCTTTCTTCCTCTTCCTGTCTCCTCTCTCTCTCTCTCTTCTCCTTTTCCTGTCTCTCCCTCTCCTCCTCCTCTTCGATCTTCCTCTGGGCCTCCTGGTACATCTTGTTGGTGTAGTGTTTTCCTCCATTCTTCTTCACCATCTCCTCTATCTTCTTCAGCAGCTCTGGGACCTGACTGTCTTCTCTCTTGTCATTGTTTAGGGAGTGATATCTGCCTCCACAGATATTGATGAGTTTCTGTAGCTCTTTGCTCTTAGCCAGAAACTCCTCTACTGATTTCCCCTTCAGTTGATCTCCATGAGTGAACAGCAAGATGGTGTACATTGAGGCTTCTTCTCCAAAGCTCTCCTGGATCCACGTCACCGTGTTCCTCTCCTCCTCTGTGAACCTCCCCAGTCTGATCACCAGCAGGAAGGCGTGAGGTCCTGGGACTGACATGTAGATGGCCTTTTCTATTTCACTTTTCATCTCTTCTTGAGACATTGTTGTGTCATAGAGCCCTGGGGTGTCGATGACATCAATGTTCCTCCCATCCACCACTCCACTCTGTTTCTCACTCTGTGCAGTCACAGACACTGGAGAAGCCTCCACTTTAAACCCCTCCCTCCCCAGGATGGTGTTTCCTGTTGCACTCTTCCCTGATCCAGTCTTCCCCACCAGAACTATCCTCCGGTCAGAAGGATGCCCTGAAACTGTGGAAATAAACAACCAATGATTGATTTGATAGTAGATGTCTTGATATAAGGCTACTCTACTTCCATGCACATACTGTATGTGTGTGTGTGTGTGTGTGTGTGTGTGTGTGTGTGTGTGTGTGTGTGTGTGTGTGTGTGTGTGTGTGTGTGTGTGTGTGTGTGTGTGTGTGTGTGTGTGTGTGTGTGTGTGTGTCTTTCCTGGTTGAGAGTTGACGAGACATTAAATGCATCTCTTATAGTCAAATAATATTCAGCTTATAGACCCATATAGACCCCACAGGACATGACACCAGGGGTCTCTTCACAGTCCCCAAGTTCAACATGAAACAAATAACATAAATATTAAACAACTTCTCATGGAATGGCAGGAACTGTGAAGGGACAAACTCATTATTTGAATGTATTGTATTGTATTATTATTATTTTATATATTTATACATTTATTTGTGTGACTGTCCTTGTCTATCAGTGTTTAGTTACTTGTCATGTTTTCTGTTTTCTGTTGACCCCAGGAAGAATATCTGCTGCCTCTGGAAAAGACAATGGGATCCAAACAAACAAACATCAAGTGTGTGTGTGTGTGTGTGTGTATGTGTGTGTGTGTGTGTGTGTGTGTGTGTGTGTGTGTGTACCTTGGCATTGACCAGTGAAGTCTTGCAGACAGAGTGTCAACAGGAACAGAATCTTCAGAGTCCTTCCTCTTCCTCGTGCCATTACTACCACTGCAGCCAATCAAAAAACATGGAAACAGACGATGACCTCATTACAAACGACAACGTCCACATTTCTTGACCCATGCAGAGTGTTCGGCAAGTTCCAACGTTTTTCTCAGCTACTTGACTTTCAAACAACAAAAACGATTAAACTATAAACTATAAAAGAGTGATGATATGTGGTATAACTGTGGATAAACAAATTACATTCCCTAACAACGTAGCCTACATCAGGTGAACATAAAGTACTCATATGTATCAAATGACATTCTAAACATGGTTATTATTCTACCGCTGCCTGTCTGCTGCTGTTAAGACCAGATAGACCAGTTAGAGGTCGTGTTCCCATTACCATTAAACATCACATCTACTGTGTAGACAGACAGGAACAGTTCAGACAATAATTAAGTGGAATCAGTATAACTGAAACCAGTGCTTATGTGAACAGTTAGAGGTGAACACTTAAACAACGTGTAAGTCGGGAGGTGTCAGAACACAAAGGGTGAGTTCCTCTGTTCCTCTGCTCAGACGTTGCTGACGTCTATGGTGGACAATTGCAAGATTATGTTATAATACTTTTAATTGCATCAAATGTTTGTTTTATGCAACAGAATAGAAGATTCTTATAGCTATTGTGTGTTCTACTGAGGATGGCCTCTGGGAGATCACACTGACAAGAGGAGATATACAATGTCTTTTGGGTGATAAAACCTAAAGAGCAGAGAACATGACTTAATGCTTCTGTTCTATACTGTACCAGGGAGACGTGGCTCCAGTATGGAGTTGGGGGGCCAGACACTGGTCTCTACACAATGACAACTGTTGAAATCGTCAACCAGCCAACATTATCGTAGAGAACTCAATTGATTCACTTTATATGTGTGCGTTGTATTGACCTGCTCCCTTATTAAAAAGTGATTAAAGATTTAGTTTAAGTATAACTCTTGACTTGTGTGATAAGTTTGTCTCTCCACCTTTGATAGTAAAGAAATGAACCACCACACGCTAGATCTTACAACGCCAGGATAGGTATTTTACACATCAGCTAATCCTATCATGTGTTTTTGCAATCTGTCAGTCAACCATTGGTTGATACATGCAACGTCTAAGCAGTGTGACCTTAGTCAGTACTGACAAAAACCTGCAGGTGTGTCCCTCACAGCAACAACCTGCTATAAGATGGGTGTTGACCCAAGATCAGCCTCCTTGAACAAGGTAAGTATACTGCACTATCTCTGCACTAATCAATGTACAGTATACTGCACTATCTCTGCACTAAACAAGGTACAGTATACTAAACAAGGTACAGTATACTATCTCTGCACTAAACAAGGTACAGTATACTGCACTATCTCTGCACTAAACAAGGTACAGTATACTGCACTATCTCTGCACTAAACAAGGTAAATGTTTCAGGTGAAAGTCTAACCATGCTTCTCCTTTCACTGTTCTACAATGTTAAAACGTGTAGAAATACAAACATACTGTAATCACATGATTATTTACACAAATATTAACAGACCTGGTATCAATAAAATGTCTTCTTAATATTGTACAACAGTTATTAAAGTAATGTTGAGTAGATTGTTGTACAACATTTCATTAGTAAGGTAGTTAAGTTGAATACTCACTTTTAGTGTTGCACGGATCTGTATATTGTTGTCCCCTGTTGTCACTGAGAGAGCTGAAGCAGTGGTCCTGCTGGTTTTGCATAGCTAGATGCCCCAGGTGGGTGGAGATTTACCTCGAACCAATGGAATGGTCTAAAACTCATGCAAAACTAAAGTGCTGCACCTTACAATACCATTGTGCTGCAGTTTACATTCTGTTAAGTTTCATTTTCCCAGCACGTACTCAATTCTAGCCAATGAGAGAATGTTGCTAGGCAAACATTATTCTACTCAGGATAGGCTAAATCGGAATTTTGATTGGGTATCGGCTGTTCAACCTTGGCTGCTTGCCAGAATCATAAGATAGGCCACATCTTTGGATAAAATGAAATGTGTTGGACACATAGAAGTCTCCTTCTGGAAAAAAAAAGGTTAAAAATGAACAAATAAAACTGCATTTTGAAATGTAACTGGATACTGTAGTTGTAACTTTATAGTTGCCTAATCTGGTCCCAGATCTGTTTCTGCTCTTTCCAACTCCATAGATTACCACAGTATGAGTCACAATACCCATAAATCTCAGCTGTCAAACAGGGAAATGGTTCCATTCGTTTTTCCACCATGTAGGTTTTGACTCTTATGTAGGTGTCATAACCAGCCATAAAAGAACTACAGTGGTAGGTTCTGTGGGGTTTGACTCTTATGTAGGTGTCATAACCAGCCATAAAAGAACTACAGTGGTAGGTTCTGTGGGGTTTGACTCTTATGTAGGTGTCATAACCAGCCATAAAAGAACTACAGTGGTAGGTTCTGTGGGTTTTGACTCTTATGTAGGTGTCATAACCAGCCATAAAATAACTACAGTGGTAGGTTCTGTGGGTTTTGACTCTTATGTAGGTGTCATAACCAGCCATAAAAGAACTACAGTGGTAGGTTCTGTGGGTTTTGACTCTTATGTAGGTGTCATAACCAGCCATAAAATAACTACAGTGGTAGGTTCTGTGGGGTTTGAATCTTATGTAGGTGTCATTAACTTGTCTCATCGCGCTCTAGTGACTCCTTGTGGCGGGTCGGGCGCCTGCAGGCTAACCCGGTCGTCAGTTAAATAGTATTTCCTCCGACACGTTGGTGCGGCTGGCTTCCGGGTGTTAAGAAGCGCGGTTTGGTGGGTCATGTTTCAGAGGACACATGACTCAACCTTCGCCTCCCGAGCCCATTGGGGAGTTGCAGCGATGAGACGAGATCGAAAATGTGGAGAAAAAAGGGGTAAAATACAATCTTCATTGAAATAATTCAACACCAGAGTCCTAACCTGCACTAGAGGCTCCAGGGAAACAAGATGCAAGGAATGTTGTGCTCTGTGCTCTGTCCAGGTCTAAAACCTGATTGGTTCACATTAAGAATAGATGGGATTCCAAAACCTGATTGGTTCACATTAAGAATAGATGGGATTCTAAAACCTGATTGGTTCACATTAAGAATAGATGGGATTCTAAAACCTGATTGGTTCACATTAAGAATAGATGGGATTCTAAAACCTGATTGGTTCACATTAAGAATAGATGGGATTCTAAAACCTGATTGGTTCACATTAAGAATAGATGGGATTCTAAAACCTGATTGGTTCACATTAAGAATAGATGGGATTCTAAAACCTGATTGGTTCACATTAAGAATAGATGGGATTCTAAAACCTGCTTGGTTCACATTAAGAAGTTGACAGTTGGCCAGGGATTATAGTACTTTGTGAAGGCAAGATCATTTTCAAATTGTTCGGTAGTTATGTAAGTCAGAAGGATGTCCTCCTTTATGTAGGGGGAGGACATGTCCTGCTTTACAGATCATAAGGACACCACCAGAAACAACTGTCAAGTTAAAATACATCGGTCAATGGTTCTGTGATAAGTGGTGCAGAGAGTAAAAAGGGATTATGTGAATCAGCTACGGATATTTTTAGTTTTTTCTTCAACTCTTTAACTTAGCACTTAGTACATCATAGACATTAAAAAGGGACATTAAGATAAGTCTGTGAGTCTGTTAGTGTATCGTTCTCTACAAGGTCATGTGACCAGGAGACTCTATAGTAGAATGATATGCATTTTCAGATATTATCCTTTCTAATAATTGAAGCAAAATGGTTATTATGTAAATGTCGTCTAGTATGGGACCAGAGGCGGTCAAAATCTGCTGGCACAACAAGGGAGGGGGGTTGTTTAAAATGTTTTACCACTTTACAGAAGTTAGCATAGCATGTATGTTATAGAGATCAGTCCTTTCAGAAGTTAGCATATATAGCACATATGTTATAGAGATCAGTCCTTTCAGAAGTTAGCATATATAGCATGTATGTTATAGAGATCAGTCCTTTCAGAAGTTAGCATATATAGCACGTATGTTATAGAGATCAGTCCTTTCAGAAGTTAGCATATGTAGCACGTATGTTATAGAGATCAGTCCTTTCAGAAGTTAGCATATATAGCACGTATGTTATAGAGATCAGTCCTTTCAGAAGTTAGCATATGTAGCACGTATGTTATAGAGATCAGTCCTTTCAGAAGTTAGCATATTTAGCACGTATGTTATAGAGATCAGTCCTTTCAGAAGTTAGCATATATAGCACGTATGTTATAGAGATCAGTCCTTTCAGAAGTTAGCATATGTAGCACGTATGTTATAGAGATCAGTCCTTTCAGAAGTTAGCATATATAGCACGTATGTTATAGAGATCAGTCCTTTCAGAAGTTAACATATATAGCATGTATGTTATAGAGATCAGTCCTTTCAGAAGTTAGCATATATAGCACGTATGTTATAGAGATCAGTCCTTTCAGAAGTTAGCATATATAGCACGTATGTTATAGAGATCAGTCCTTTCAGAAGTTAGCATATATAGCACGTATGTTATAGAGATCAGTCCTTTCAGAAGTTAGCATATATAGCACGTATGTTATAGAGATCAGTCCTTTCAGAAGTTAGCATAGCATGTATGTTATAGAGATCAGTCCTTTCAGAAGTTAACATATATAGCATGTATGTTATAGAGATCAGTCCTTTCAGAAGTTAGCATATATAGCACGTATGTTATAGAGATCAGTCCTTTCAGAAGTTAACATATTTTGCATGTATGTTATAGAGATCAGTCCTTTCAGAAGTTAGCATATATAGCACGTATGTTATAGAGATCAGTCCTTTCAGAAGTTAACATATATAGCACGTATGTTATAGAGATCAGTCCTTTCAGAAGTTAGCATATATAGCACGTATGTTATAGAGATCAGTCCTTTCAGAAGTTAACATATATAGCACGTATGTTATAGAGATCAGTCCTTTCAGAAGTTAACATATATAACACGTATGTTATAGAGATCAGTCCTTTCAGAAGTTAGCATATATAGCACGTATGTTATAGAGATCAGTCCTTTCAGAAGTTAGCATATATAGCACGTATGTTATAGAGATCAGTCCTTTCAGAAGTTAACATATATAGCATGTATGTTATAGAGATCAGTCCTTTCAGAAGTTAGCATATGTAGCACGTATGTTATAGAGATCAGTCCTTTCAGAAGTTAACATATATAACACGTATGTTATAGAGATCAGTCCTTTCAGAAGTTAACATATATATCACGTATATTATAGAGATCAGTCCTTTCAGGAGCCCAGATCACTTATTTATAAATCCCAACATTGGATGGTTCGGTAGTTGGGTTTCCCAAGGGACTCTACAGGCCACCATACCTGACCTGAGTTGTAAATATAAACAAAAAGAGTTGCCTGGTAATGTGTGTGTATCTGGTAATGTGTATGTATCTGGTAATGTGTATGTACCTGGTAATGTGTATGTACCTGGTAATGTGTGTGTATCTGGTAATGTGTATGTATCTGGTAATGTGTATGTATCTGGTAATGTGTATGTATCTGGTAATGTATATGTATCTGGTAATGTATATGTATCTGGTAATGTGTGTGTATCTGGTAATGTGTGTGTATCTGGTAATGTGTATGTATCTGGTAATGTGTGTGTATCTGGTAATGTATATGTATCTGGTAATGTATATGTATCTGGTAATGTGTATGTATCTTCCAAATCTTGGAATGTTCTCAAACCATTACTGTCCATGATATCGGCATGGTTACGGATTCCACATTAGGACCATTGGGGAGATGCAAATGGCCGCCCTCCAGATAACAAGTCATTAGTGTGAAATAATACCCAACATCTGATCTGAGGCTTTTGACCATTCTTTGTTCTTAGTCATTGTTGGGGAAAATTGGATCCAGATCAGATGTTGGGTACTATATTTATTGAATAGTATATGAATCCTATCCATCAAAATGTCAAATTTGGGCACAATAAATTTTATTTATTTATTAATTTCTCAGAGATCAAATTCTATATATTATATTATATAACACAATAATTCATCTTAATTTCAAAACAATCTGAGATGGTGGATGTGGAAATCTTATTTCTCCTGGTCTTCTGAGGTGAAATAGGTGTCCATGCACTGATAGCCTTTAACAGCGGCTAATGCAGCCCCTGCTGTTAACGACCATGGAGAGCTGAACATGGCTCCCAACCCCAATGCAGCCATACTGGCAAACGCTGACCACTTGCACTCATTCAATTTCTCTTCTCTTCTTCTTCTTTCTTCCTCCTCCTGTCTCCTCTCTCTCTCTCTCTCCTTCTTCTCCTGTTTCTTCCTCTCCTCCTCCTCTTCGATCTTCATCTGGGCCTCCTGGTACATCTCATTGGTGTAGTGTTGTCCTCCATTCTTCTTCACCATCTCCTCGATCTTCTTCAGCAGCTCTGGGACCTGAGTGTTGTCTTCTCTCTTGTAATTGATTAGGGAGTGATATCTGCCCCCACAGATATTGATGAGTTTCCGTAACTCTTTGCTCTCAGCCAGAAACTCTTCCACTGATTTACCCTCCACGTGATCTCCACCAGTGAACAGAATGATGGTGTACATTGAGGCTTCTTCTCCAAAGTTCTCCTGGATCCACTTCACAGTGTTCCTCTCCTCCTTTGTAAACCTCCCCAGTCTGATCACCAGCAGGAAGGCGTGAGGTCCTGGGACTGACATTTCTATACACCTGACTATTTCACTTTTCATCTCTTCTTCAGACATTGTTGTGTCATAGAGCCCCGGGGTGTCGATGACATCAATCTTCCTCCCATCCACCACTCCACTCCGTTTCTCACTCTGTGCAGTCACAGACACTGGAGAAGCCGCCGCTTTAAACACCTCTCTCCCCAGGATGGTGTTTCCTGTTGTACTCTTCCCTGATCCAGTCTTCCCCAGCAGAACTATCTTCAGGTTAGAGGGCTGCCCTGAAACTGTGGAAACAGACAAGAAATGATTGATTTTGCAATAATATGTTAAGATAAATGCACAACACAAAGGACTAAAGATCAAGAGGACTAGACGTCAATAGAGTTCCAACGATCAATGGAAATAATGTTTTTTCTGTAATAGGGGATTATTTATCCATGGGTCAGAGACATGGGAGGAATTTGTCTCGACATTGAGCCTGAAATAGGCCATTGGCCCAGTTTTATAGCAAGGAATTATAATTGGTCAACTGTAGGCTAGGGTAGGTTTATACAACTACATCCTGTCCCTTTGTTCTGTGGAAAGAATCACGGAGGAGAGAATCACTGAGGACAGGGGAGAATGAACATCTACCTCTCAGCAAAACATATAAGATTTGTCCTCTTTGAATAAACTTATTTTCTCCCCCTCATTTGCTTTGGGGTCTGTGTTATTGAAGAGTAACATCAATTGCTAACACTTGGTGCCGTGACCCAGATGAATTGGTCCAACAACAAGGAAAGACTGAACTGTGTATTGATCCAGGGGAAAAAGAGAGAGAGAGAGTTTTGAGCCCATTGGATTCAACTGTTAATTTCCTGATTGACTGCTAACATATTGCTGGGTGAGTCCAGACCGATTTCTTTTTATTCCTTTTATTTTACCGTTATTTGACCAGGTTGTCAAGTTAACCAAGTTGTCTGAGAACACGTTCTCATTTACAGCAACGACCTGGGGAATTGTTGCAGGAGAGAGGAGGGGGATGAATGAGCCTACTGTTAGCTGGTAATGATTAGGTGATCATGATGGTATGAGGGACAGCTTGAGAATTTAGCCAGGACACCGGGGTTAACACCCCTACTCCTACGATAAGTGCCAAGGTATCTTTAATGACCTCAGAGAGTCAGGACACCCGTTTAACGTCCCATCCGAAAGACGGCACCCTACACAGGGCAGCGTCCCCAATCACTGCCCTGGGACATTGGGATATTTTTGGGACCTATTGGTCCTCCAACACCACTTCAGCAGCGTCTGGTCTCCCATCCAGGGACTGACCAGGACCAACCCTGCTTAGCTTCAGAAGCAAGCCAGCAGTGGTATATCATTTAAAAGAACCAAATCAGGATAAAATAAGTGCATGCAATGAGTGATACGTATCTGTGATGTATAAGGTATAGTCCTTTGTTTGCACTGTTGCAGGTTTGTTAAATTTAGTCCTCTATTAAAAAGGTTTGTTAAATCTCTAGTCCTCTATTAAAAAGGTTTGTTAAATCTCTAGTCCTCTTTTAAAAAGGTTTGTTAAATCTCTAGTCCTCTATTAAAAGGTTTGTTAAATCTCTAGTCCTCTATTAAAAAGGTTTGTTAAATCTCTAGTCCTCTATTAAAAAGGTTTGTTAAATCTCTAGTCCTCTATTAAAAAGGTTTGTTAAATCTCTAGTCCTCTATTAAAAAGGTTTGTTAAATCTCTAGTCCTCTTTTAAAAAGGTTTGTTAAATCTCTAGTCCTCTATTAAAAAGGTTTGTTAAATCTCTAGTCCTCTATTAAAAAGGTTTGTTAAATCTCTAGTCCTTTATTAAAAAGGTTTGTTAAATCTCTAGTCCTCTATTAAAAAGGTTTGTTAAATCTCTAGTCTCTAGTATTAACAAGGTTTGAGTCCTTTTGTGAAACCTTCTTTTGCAAAGAAGTGAGTTGCTAGTTGAGTAGCAATTTTTGACACGTGGGTAATGTAAGACTTCAACAAGCTTTTGAAGTGAACACAAGTTTTATGGGTAACCAGGCCCTACAGTTTTGAAAAATAAGAGGTTATAATCCTCAACAGAGGTTCTAAATACAGTGCCTTGCGAAAGTATACGGCCCCCTTGAACTTTGCGAACTTTTGCCACATTTCAGGCTTCAAATATAAAGATATAAAACTGTATTTTTTGTGAAGAATCAACAACAAGTGGGACACAATCATGAAGTGGAACGACATTTATTGGATATTTCAAACTTTTTAACAAATCAAAAACTGAAAATTGGTTGTGCAAAATTATTCAGCCCCTTTACTTTCAGTGCAGCAAACTCTCTCCAGAAGTTCAGTGAGGATCTCTGAATGATCCAATGTTGACCTAAATGACTAATGATGATAAATACAATCCACCTGTGTGTAATCAAGTCTCCGTATAAATGCACCTGCACTGTGATAGTCTCATAGGTCCGTTAAAAGCGCAGAGAGCATCATGAAGAACAAGGAACACACCAGGCAGGTCCGAGATACTGTTGTGAAGAAGTTTAAAGCCGGATTTGGATACAAAAATATTTCCCAAGCTTTAAACATCCCAAGGAGCACTGTGCAAGCGATAATATTTAAATGGAAGGAGTATCAGACCACTGCAAATCTACCAAGACCTGGCCGTCCCTCTAAACTTTCAGCTCATACAAGGAGAAGACTGATCAGAGATGCAGCCAAGAGGCCCATGATCACTCTGGATGAACTGCAGAGATCTACAGCTGAGGTGGGAGACTCTGTCCATAGGACAACAATCAGTCGTATATTGTACAAATCTGGCCTTTATGGAAGAGTGGCAAGAAGAAAGCCATTTCTTAAAGATATCCATAAAAAGTGTCGTTTAAAGTTTGCCACAAGCCACCTGGGAGACACAACCAAACATGTGGAAGAAGGTGCTCTGGTCAGATGAAACCAAAATGGAACTTTTTGGCAACAATGCAAAACGTTATGTTTGGCTTAAAAGCAACACAGCGCATCACCCTGAACACACCATCCCCACTGTCAAACATGGTGGTGGCAGCATCATGGTTTGGGCCTGCTTTTCTTCAGCAGGGACAGGGAAGATGGTTACAATTGATGGGAAGATGGATGGAGCCAAATACAGGACCATTCTGGAAGAAAACCTGATGGAGTCTGCAAAAGACCTGAGACTGGGACGGAGATTTGTCTTCCAACAAGACAATGATCCAAAACATAAAGCAAAATCTACAATGGAATGGTTCAAAAATAAACATATCCAGGTGTTAGAATGGCCAAGTCAAAGTCCAGACCTGAATCCAATCGAGAATCTGTGGAAAGAACTGAAAACTGCTGTTCACAAATGCTCTCCATCCAACCTTACTGAGCTCGAGCTGTTTTGCAAGGAGGAATGGGAAAAAATGTCAGTCTCTCGATGTGTAAAACTGATAGAGACATACCCCAAGCGACTTACAGCTGTAATCGCAGCAAAAGGTGGCGCTACAAAGTATTAACTTAAGGGGGCTGAATAATTTTGCACGCCCAATTTTTCAGTTTTTGATTTGTTAAAAAGTTTGAAATATCCAATAAATGTCGTTCCACTTCATGATTGTGTCCCACTTGTTGTTGATTCTTCACAAAAAAATACAGTTTTATATCTTTATGTTTGAAGCCTGTAATGTGGCAAAAGGTCGCATAGTTCAAGGGGGCCGAATACTTTCGCAAGGCACTGTATATACACTGCTCAAAAAAATAAAGGGAACTCTAAATTAACACATTCTATATCTGAATGAATGAAATATTCTTATTAAATACTTTTTCTTTACATAGGTGAATGTGCTGACAACAAAATCACACAAAAATGATCAATGGAAATCAAATTTATCAACCCATGGAGGTCTGTATATGGAGTCACACTCAAAATTAAAGTGGAAAACCACACTACAGGCTGATCCAACTTTGATGTAATGTCCTTAAAACAAGTCAAATTGAGGCTCAGTAGTGTGTGGCCTCCACGTGCCTGTATGACCTCCCTACAACGCCTGGTCATGCTCCTGATGAGGTGGCGGAGGGTGTCCTGAGGGACCTCCTCCCAGACCTGGACTAAAGCATCCGCCAACTCCTGGACAGTCTGTGGTGCAACGTGGCGTTGGTGGATGGAGCGAGACATGATGTCCCAGATGTGCTCAATTGGATTCAGGTCTGGGGAATGGGCGGGCCAGTCCATAGCATCAATGCCTTCCTCTTGCAGGAACTGCTGACACACTCCAGCCACATGAGGTCTAGCAGTGTCTTGCATTAGGAGGAACCCAGGGCCAACCGCACCAGCATATGGTCTCACAGAGGGCTACCTCTGGCGAGCACATGGAGGGCTGTGCGGCCCCCAAAGAAATGCCACCCCACACCATGACTGACCCACCGCCTAACCGGTCATGCTGGAGGATGTTGCAGGGCTCTGGCAGTGCTCCTCCTGCTCCTCCTTGCACAAAGGCGGAGGTAGCGGTCCTGCTGCTGGGTTGTTGCCCTCCTACGGCCTCCTCTACGTCTGCTGATGTACTGGCCTGTCTCCTGGTAGCGCCTCCAAGGTTTAGAGCAGAGGTGGTTAGACACAGTAGGTTACCCAACATGGAAGATGAAGGTGCCCCATTTTTGGAGGAATTGAGTGTAATCACCCAGCAGTGAAAAACTTTTGTTTCCACAACTATGGACTGGGAAAGACAAAACTACGACGACATCATCGACAGGCTGTCACGACTGGACAGAGACAATCAACATAATAAACCGGCTGTTAACTAGTGATTATGTTAAGATTGATTGTTTTTTCTAAGATAGTTTAATGCTAGCTAGCATCTTACCTTGGCTCCTTGCTGCACTCACGTAACAGGTGGTCAGGCTGCCACTCAGTCTCCTCGTGGAGATCAATGTAATCGTCCATAATCGGCATCCAAAAATGCTGATTACCGATTTTTATGAAAACTTGAAATCGACCCTAATTAATAGGCCATCGACCTCTATTTGGGACACATTGGTGTGGACAAGATAGTTTATCATTTTGTGGGCAAATGGTGAAATCCTGGTGTGCGGAAAGAGTCTGAGGCTGTTGTGGCAAATTGCAAGTTTGTATGGAAAACACCAAGAGACGTGTGAAAGTACAGATACGACGAGCCCCTCCAGGACCCTGCAGACATCTACAGCTTGACTACAATACGCTGCCCAAATGTAAAGGACAGGAAGATGTGCTGGTCATTGTTGATCGTTTCTCACGATGAGTTGAAGCCCACCCTACTGAGAACGGAAACGCACAAAACACAGCTAAAATTCTGATTGGAGAAATCAGACAGACAAGTAAAAAGAGACGTGAGACTCCTGAAGGGGGACGTGACGTAGTACCAGGACAGTGGGTGATGGTAACAAACACATGTAACAGAGATGTGGGGAATAACTCCTGAAGGGGGACGTGACGTAGTACCAGGACAGTGGGTGATGGTAACAACCACATGTAACAGAGACAATAGGGCCAGAATGGGAAGGTCATTATCAAGTGTTGCTCATAATAAGGTCAGCAGTGAAAGTCCAGGGAAAATCCCGATGGATACATGTCACTCATTGCAAGGTTTTCCATGTTGGAGACTGGAGAATAAAGAACTGATTGATTAGCAATCGGGGACAATCTCAGGTGAAGAAGTATACCAAGATGATCAGAACCTGATAAGCTTCTATGTTGTATATGTTGTACTCCGCAGTCGTCATATTAGGGAAATCTAGGTGAAATGTCTAACGTTTTCATGAAAATCGGGACATGCTTACTCTATGTGAAATATAAATTTCTCTTGAAACCAGGACGTTACTTTCATCATTGTTTCCTTCGTTACAGGTTACGAGAATCTACCGTCTGAAGTTGCAGCAATATCCCTTGACCCAACGACTGTACCTGAAATGATACAAGATCACCGGTGAAGTGTTCATTAGAGACGTCCTTATCAACCAGTGGAACGGAAGAAGATTTCCTCACTACCGGCAGACTGTCAGAACATCATCTCTAATAGTCATCTATTTTGGACTGATACCAGTGTGGAAGAGCTGGTCACTTTGGTGAATGATTACCTTGTCAAAAGAACAATTGACTATTGTTGTTTTGTAGACAATTCTTTTTCGTGTGAGTTTCCTCAAATTCAGGATGTGGTACGAATCGTAAGGGACATCATCATTACACCTGTTTATACTTGTTTTCTATAACTTTGTTTGAAATCTATTTCTTATTGTAACATCAAGTAAAACATTGTCACGCCCTGACCTTAGAGATCCTTTTTATGCCTCTATTTTGGTTTGGTCAGAGAGTGAGTTGTGGTGGGCAATCTATGTCTGGTGTTCTATGTTTTCTTTACTGTGTGTTTGGCCCGGGTATGGTTCTCAATCAGAGGCAGCTGTCTATCGTTGTCTCTGCTTGAGAACCATACTTAGGTAGCCTTTTCCCACCTGTCTGTTGTGGGTTGTTTTCTGTTTTGTGTGTCTGCACCAGCCAGAACTGTTTCGTTCACTCTCTTTGTTGTTTCAGTGTTCAGTTTATTTATTAAATTACAATGAACACTTACGACGCTGCGTTTTGGTGACCTTCTTTCCAGGGCGAACGTTACAAATATGTCCTTTGTGTTTTATAGAAATGTAATGTGTTTAATGTGAATGATTTTATGCTTAATGCTAATGTTTTCTATTATTTTCCAAAAATACATTTGAAGTATATTTCTTTTTAAAATGCTCTAGGGGGAGTGTAAGAATATTTTACGATAACTACACAACGCAGAGGACGAGAGGTCAATCGATTACTTATGATCAATAAAAATAGTGTTTTTTCTGTAATTGGGAATTATTGATCAATGGGTCAGAGACATGGGAGAAATTTGTCTAGACATTGAGACTGAAATAGGTTACTTGTTTTTTTGCCATTGGCCCAGTTTTATTGCAAGGAATTCTAACTGGTCAACCACAGGCTATGGTTGGGTTATAACACTACATCCTGTCCCTTTGTTCTGTGGAGAGAATCACTGAGGAGAGAATCACTGAGGACAGGGGAGAATGAACATCTACCTCTCAGCATAACATCTATGATTTGTCCTCTTTGAATAAACCTATTTTTCTCCCGCTGATTTGCTTTGGGGTCTGTGCTATTGAAGATTAACATCAACTGCTAACACTGATAGTGGGTGTCTTGATAAAAGGCTACTGAAAACTCTGTGTAAGTCCATGCATATATACAGCACCTTGCGAAAGTATTCGGCCCCCTTGAACTTTGCGACCTTTTTCCACATTTCAGGCTTCAAACATAAAGATATAAAACTATTTTTTTGTGAAGAATCAACAACAAGTGGGACACAATCGTGAAGTGGAACGACATTTATTGGATATTTCTAACTTTTTTAACAAATCAAAAACTGAAAAATTGGGCGTGCAAAATTATTCAGCCCCTTTACTTTCAGTGCAGCAAACTCTCTCCAGAAGTTCAGTGAGGATCTCTGAATGATCCAATGTTGAGCTAAATGACTAATGATGATAAATACAATCCACCTGTGTGTAATCAAGTCTCCGTATAAATGCACCTGCACTGTGATAGTCTCAGAGGTCCGTTAAAAGCGCAGAGAGCATCATGAAGAACAAGGAACACACCAGGCAGGTCCGAGATACTGTTGTGAAGAAGTTTAAAGCCGGATTTGGATACAAAAAGATTTCCCAAGCTTTAAACATCCCAAGGAGCCCTGTGCAAGTGATAATATTGAAATATTATTGTAATTAATTAATTATAATTATTATTAATATTAATATAATATTGAAGGAGTATCAGACCACTGCAAATCTACCAAGACCTGGCCGTCCCTCTAAACTTTCAGCTCATACAAGGAGAAGACTGATCAGAGATGCAGCCAAGAGGCCCATGATCACTCTGGATGAACTGCAGAGATCTACAGCTGAGGTGGGAGACTCTGTCCATAGGACAACAATCAGTTGTATATTGCACAAATCTGGCCTTTATGGAAGAGTGGCAAGAAGAAAGCCATTTCTTAAAGATATCCATAAAAAGTGTCGTTTGAAGTTTGCCACAAGCCACCTGGGAGACACACCAAACATGTGGAAGAAGGTGCTCTGGTCAGATGAAACCAAAATTGAACTTTTTGGCAACAATGCAAAACGTTATGTTTGGCGTAAAAGCAACACAGCTCATCACCCTGAACACCCTATCCCCACTGTCAAACATGGTGGTGGCAGCATCATGGTTTGGGCCTGCTTTTCTTCAGCAGGGACAGGGAAGATGGTTAAAATTGATGGGAAGATGGATGGAGCCTAATACAGGACCATTCTGGAAGAAAACCTGATGGAGTCTGCAAAAGACCTGAGACTGGGACGGAGATTTGTCTTCCAACAAGACAATGATCCAAAACATAAAGCAAAATCTACAATGGAATGGTTCAAAAATAAACATATCCAGGTGTTAGAATGGCCAAGTCAAAGTCCAGACCTGAATCCAATCGAGAATCTGTGGAAAGAACTGAAAACTGCTGTTCACAAATGCTCTCCATCCAACCTCACTGAGCTCGAGCTGTTTTGCAAGGAGGAATGGGAAAAAATGTCAGTCTCTCGATGTGCAAAACTGATAGAGACATACCCCAAGCGACTTACAGCTGTAATCGCAGCAAAAGGTGGCGCTACAAAGTATTAACTTAAGGGGGCTGAATAATTTTGCACGCCCAATTTTTCAGTTTTTGATTTGTTAAAAAAGTTTGAAATATCCAATAAATGTCGTTCCACTTCATGATTGTGTCCCACTTGTTGATTCTTCACAAAAAAATACAGTTTTATATCTTTATGTTTGAAGCCTGAAATGTGGCAAAAGGTCGCAAAGTTCAAGGGGGCCGAATACTTTCGCAAGGCACTGTATATGCGTGTGTGTGTGTTTGTGTGTGTCTTTCCTGGTTGAGGTTTGACAAGACATTAACTGCTTCTCTTCTAGTCAAATAGTCAAATAACATTCAGCTTATACACCCATATATACCCAACAGGACATGCCACCAGAGGTCTCTTCACAGTCCCCAAGTCCATATACACCCAACAGGACATGCCACCAGAGGTCTCTTCACAGTCCCCGAGTCCATATATACCCAACAGGACATGCCACCAGAGGTCTCTTCACAGTCCCCAAGTCCATATATACCCAACAGGACATGCCACCAGAGGTCTCTTCACAGTCCCCAAGTCCATATATACCCAACAGGACATGCCACCAGAGGTCTCTTCACAGTCCCCGAGTCCATATATACCCAACAGGACATGCCACCAGAGGTCTCTTCACAGTCCCCAAGTCCATATATACCCAACAGGACATGCCACCAGAGGTCTCTTCACAGTCCCCAAGTCCATATGTACCCAACAGGACATGCCACCATCTCTTCACAGTCCCCAAGTCCATATATACCCAACAGGACATGCCACCAGAGGTCTCTTCACAGTCCCCAAGTCCATATATACCCAACAGGACATGCCGCCAGAGGTCTCTTCACAGTCCCCAAGTCCATATATACCCAACAGGACATGCCACCAGAGGTCTATTCACAGTCCCCGAGTCCATATATACCCAACAGGACATGCCACCAGAAGTCTCTTCACAGTCCCCAAGTCCATATATACCCAACAGGACATGCCGCCAGAGGTCTCTTCACAGTCCCCAAGTCCATATATACCCAACAGGACATGCCACCAGAGGTCTATTCACAGTCCCCAAGTCCATATATACCCAACAGGACATGCCACCAGAGGTCTCTTCACAGTCCCCAAGTCCATATGTACCCAACAGGACATGCCACCAGAGGTCTATTCACAGTCCCCAAGTCCATATATACCCAACAGGACATGCCACCAGAGGTCTCTTCACAGTCCCCAAGTATACCCAACAGGACATGCCACCAGAGGTCTCTTCACAGTCCCCAAGTCCATATATACCCAACAGGACATGCCACCAGAGGTCTATTCACAGTCCCCAAGTCCATATATACCCAACAGGACATGCCACCAGAGGTCTCTTCACAGTCCCCAAGTCCATATATACCCAACAGGACATGCCACCAGAGGTCTCTTCACAGTCCCCGAGTCCATATATACCCAACAGGACATGCCACCAGAGGTCTCTTCACAGTCCCCGAGTCCATATATACCCAACAGGACATGCCACCAGAGGTCTCTTCACAGTCCCCGAGTCCATATATACCCAACAGGACATGCCACCAGAGGTCTCTTCACAGTCCCCAAGTCCAAAATTAAACAAATAAATAAAAAAGATGAAATATCTTCTCATGGAATGGCAGGACATGTGAAGGGACACACAAACAAACAAACATTTTTTTGTATTGTATTATTATTATAATAATCATATTTATTTATTTATTTGTGTGACTGTCCTTGTCTATCAGTGTTTAGTTACTTGTCATGTTTTGTGTTTTCTGTTGACCCCAGGAAAATCATCTGCTGCCTCTGAAAAAAAAAAAGACAATGGGAAAAGACAATGGGATCCAAAAAACAAGTGTGTGTGTGTGTGTGTGTGTGTGTATTGTTTGTGTGTGTGTGTATGTGTGTGTGTGTGTATTGTGTGTGTGTGTGTACCTTGGCATTCACCAGTGAAGTCTTGCAGACAGAGTGTCAACAGGAACAGAATCCTTCCTCTTCCTCGTTCCATTACTAAAACTGCAGCCAATCAAAAACTTGGAAACAGACGATGACGTCATTGCAAAAAACAAAGTCCACATTTCTTCGGTGCCTCATGCAGTGTTCTGCAAAGTTTCTACTTTTACAGATAATAATTTTAAAAACTATTCAACTATAAACTATAAAAAAGTAGTGATATGCTGTATAACTGTGGATAAACACAGTACATTCCTTAACAACGTAGCCTACATCAGGTGAACACAATGTACTCATATGGGGCGTATCAAATGACATTCTAAACATGGTTATTATTCTACCGTTGCCTGCCTGCTGCTGTTAAGACCAGATAGACCAGTTAGAGGTCGTGTTCCCATTACCATCAAACATCACATCTACTGTGTAGACAGACAGGAACAGTTCAGACAATAATTAAGTGGAATCAGTATAACTGAAACCAGTGCTTAATGTGTAAATCAGGAGGAGTCTGAACACAAAGCATAGTGTTCCTCTGTTCCTCTGTTCAGACGTTGCTGACACCAGATCTTACAACACCTGGATAGGTATTTTACATATCAGCTAACCACATCATGTGTTTTAGCAATCTATCAGTCATCCATTGGTTGATACATGCAACCTCTAAGCAGTGGAAGGTGACCTTAGTCAGTACTGACAAAAACCTGCAGGTGTGTCCCTCACAGCAACAACCTGCTATAAGATGGGTGTTGACCCAAGATCAGCCTCCTTGAACAAGGTACAGTATACTGCACTATCTCTACACTAAACACGGTACAGTATACTGCACTATCTCTGCACTAAACAAGGTACAGTATACTCCACTATCTCTGCACTAATCAAGGTACAGTATACTACACTATCTCTGCACTAAACAAGGTACAGTATACTGCACTATCTCTGCACTAAACAAGGTACAGTATACTGCACTATCTCTGCACTAAACAAGGTACAGTATACTGCACTATCTCTACACTAAACAAGGTACAGTATACTGCACTATCTCTGCACTAAACAAGGTACAGTATACTGCACTATCTCTGCACTAAACAAGGTACAGTATACTGCACTATCTCTGCACTAATCAATGTACAGTATACTGCACTATCTCTGCACTAATCAATGTACAGTATACTGCACTATCTCTGCACTAATCAATGTACAGTATACTGCACTATCTCTGCACTAAACAAGGTACAGTATACTGCACTATCTCTGCACCAAACAAGGTACAGTATACTGCACTATCTCTGCACTAAACAAGGTTCAGTATACTGCACTAAACAAGGTTCAGTATACTGCACTATCTCTGCACTAAACAAGGTACAGTATACTGCACTATCTCTGCACTAAACAAGATACAGTATACTGCACTATCTCTGCACTAATCAAGGTACAGTATACTGCACTATCTCTGCACTAAACAAGATACAGTATACTACACTATCTCTGCACTAAACAAGATAAATGTTTCAGTTGAAAGTCTAACTATGTTTCCTCTTTCACTGTTAAACAATATTAAGACGTGTATAAATATAAACATACTGTAATAGCAGAATGTGATTGTTAACAGCTACATGATTATATTGTTTTGGCATTTTGATGTTAAGTGATGCAATCATGTGACTATTTATGCATAAATATTAACAGACCTGGTGTCAATAAAATGTCTACTTGCATCCTTATGTAATACATGTATCACTAGCCACTTTAACTATGCCACTTGGTTTACATACTTATCTCATGTATATACTGTACTCAATATCATCTACTGTATCTTGCCTATGCTGCTCTGTACCATACTCATATATCCTTATATAACCATGTGTATGTGACAAATAAAATTTGATTTGATTTGATTTGATTTGATTTGATTTATGCATAAATATTAACAGACCATCAATAAAATGTCTACATTGTACAACCTTTATTCAAATACTGTAGAGTAGATTGTTGCACAACATTTAATAAGTAAGGTAGTTAAGTTGAATACTCACTTTTAGTGTGGTTGCACAGATCTATATATTGTTGTCTGCTGTTGTCACAGAGAGCTGAAGCAGTGGGCCGGCTGGTTTTGCATAGCCAGGACCTTAAGGACCAATGGAATGGTCTAAATCTCATGCGAAACTAAAGCACCCAACGTGTCTCACGTTACATTCTGTTAAGTTTCATTATCCCAGAAACTAGTCATTTCTAGCCAACGAGAGAGTGTTGCTAGGCAAACATTATTCTACTCAGGACAGATAGGATCTGAATTCTGATTGGGTGTCGCTTTTTAACCTTGTATGCTTGCCAGAATCAGAAGATAGGTGTCACGTTCTGACCTTAGTTCCTTTGTTTTGTCTTTGTTTTAGTATGGTCAGGGTGTGAGTTGGGGTGGGCAGTCTATGTTTGTTTTTATATGTTGGTTTTTGAGTTTGGCCTGGTATGGTTCTCAATCAGAGGCAGGTGTCGTTAGTTGTCTCTGATTGAGAATCATACTTAGGTAGCTTTGTTCCACCTGTGTTTCGTGGGTGTTTATTTTCTGTTTTGTGTGTCATCACTAGACAGGACTGTTTCGTTTGTTCGTTCTTCCTAGTTGTTATTTTATTTAGTGTTCAGTTTTGATTATATTAAAAATCCTGAACACTTACCACGCTGCACCTTGGTCCTCACCTTCTTCCACCGACGACGGCCATTACAATACGCCACATCTTTGGGTAAAATGAAAGACATAGACTTAGTCTCCTTCTGGGCGAAAAAGGTTACAAATTAAATAACAAATAAAACTACATTTTCAAATGTAATGTTATATTTGTCTAGCCTGGTCCCAGATCTGTTTGTTCTCTTTCCAACTCCATAGAGTACCACAGTATGAGTCACAATACCCATAAAACCCAGCTGTCAAACAGGGAAACAGTTCCAATCGTTTTTCCACCATTCATTTTTCACATAGAGGATTATAGGAACACTTAAATGGTAACACTATACTTGACACCCAGCATCATAACATGTTATGACACAGTCATAACTACATCATATGTCATAACAGCTGACATAACGTGTCATAACTTGTCATAAGATCGTCATAACATTGTCATGATACATATATTTAGACCTGTTGTGACATATCTTACATTATTTTATGGTTGGTTATGACATCTACATAAGAGTCAAACCCCACAGAACCTACCACTGTAGTTATTTTATGGCTGGTTATGACACCTACATAAGAGTCAAACCCCACAGAACCTACCACTGTAGTTATTTTATGGCTGGTTATGACACCTACATAAGAGTCAAACCCCACAGAACCTACCACTGTAGTTATTTTATGGTTGGTTATGACACCTACATAAGAGTCAGAACCCACAGAACCTACCACTGTAGTTATTTTATGGTTGGTTATGACACCTACATAAGAGTCAAAACCCACAGAACCTACCACTGTAGTTATTTTATGGCTGGTTATGACAGCTACATAAGAGGCAAAACCCACATAACCTACCACTGTAGTTATTTTATGGTTGGTTATGACACCTACATAAGAGTCAAAACCCACAGAACCTACCACTGTAGTTATTTTATGGTTGGTTATGACACCTACATAAGAGTCAAAACCCACAGAACCTACCACTGTAGTTATTTTATGGTTGGTTATGACACTTACTTAAGATTAAGATGAAAAAACAGTTTTCTCTCAGCATCATGACAAAATGTTTAAAATAGCATTACAATAGCTGCAAGTAGAGTTGGAATTTAACGGCTCAGACACAAGAGGTATGTGGCAGGGTCTACAGTCAATCAAGGACTACAAAAAGAAAACCAGCCCCGTCGCTGACCCCGATCTCTTGATCCCAGACAAACTAAACAACTTCTTTGCTCGCTTTGAGGACAATACAGTGCCACCGACATGGTCCGCTACCAAAACCTGCGGGCTCTCCACCGCAGCCAACGTGAGTACAATATTTATACTTGTTAACCATCGCAAGGCTGCCGGCCCAGAATGCAACCCTAGCCGTGTCCTCAGAGCATGCGCAGACCAGCTGGCTGGTGAGTTTACAGACATATTCAATCAATCCATATCCCAGTCTGCTGTTCCCACATGCTTCAAGAGGGCCACCATTGTTCCTGTTCACAAGAAAGCTATGGTAACTGAGCTAAACGACTACCGCCCCGTAGCACTCACTTCCGTCATCATGAAGTGCTTTGAGAGACTAGTCAAGGACCATATCACCTCCACCCTACCTGACACCCTAGACCCACTCCAATTTGCTTACCGCCCAAATAGGTCCACAGACGATGCAATCTCAACCACACTGCACACTGCCCTAACCCATCTGGACAAGAGGAATACCTATGTATGAATGCTGTTCATCGACTACAGCTCATCATTTAACACCACAGTACCCTCCAAACTCGTCATTAAGCTCGAGACCCTGGGTCTCGATCCCGCCCTGTGCAACTGGGTTCTGGACTTCCTGACGGGACGCCCCCAGGTGGTGAGGGTAGGAAACAACATCTCCACCCGGCTGATCCTCAACACTGGGGGCCACAAGGGTGCGTTCTCAGCCCTCTCCTATACTCCCTGTTCACCCATGACTGCGTGGCCATGCACGCGTCCAAAATAATCATCAAGTTTGCAGACGACACTACAGTGGTAGGCTTGATTACCAACAACAACGAGACGGCCTACAGGGAGGAGGTGAGGGCCCTCAGAGTGTGGTGTCAGGAAAATAACCTCAAACTCAACGTCAACAAAACAAAGGAGATGATCGTGGACTTCAGGAAACAGCAGAGGGAGCATCCCCCCATCCACATTGATGGGACAGCAGTGAAGGTGGAAAGTTTTAAGTTCTTCGGCGTACACATCACGGACAAACTGAAATGTCCCACCCACACAGACAGCATGGTGAAGAAGGCGCAACAACGCATCACCGGGGGCAAACTACCTGCCCTCCAGGACACCTACACCACCCAATGTCACAGGAAGGCCAAAAAGATCATCAAGGACAACAACCACCCGAGCCACTGCCTGTTCACCCCACTACCATCCAGAAGGCGAGGTCAGTACAGGTGCATCAAAGCAGGGACCGAGAGACTGAAAAACAGCTTCTATCTCAAGGCCATCAGACTGTTAAACAGCCAACACTAACATTGAGTGGCTGCTGCCAACACACTGTCAATGACACTGACTCTACTCCAGCCACTTTAATAATGGAAAAATGTATGTAAAAATGTATCACTAGCCACTTTAAAAAAATACCACTTAATATAATGTTTACATACCCTACATTACTCATCTCATATGTATATACTGTACTCAATACCATCTACTGCATCTTGCCATCTTTATGTAATACATGTATCACTAGCCACTTTAAACTATGCCACTTCTATGTTTACATACCCTACATTACTCATCTCATATGTATATACTGTACTCAATACCATCTACTGCATCTTGTCTATGCAGTTCTGTACCATCACTCATTCATATATCTTTATGTACATGTGCTTTATACCTTTACACTTGTGTGTATAAGGTAGTAGTTTTGGAATTGTTAGGCTAGATTACTTGTTGGTTATTACTGCATTGTCGGAACTAGAAGCACAAGCATTTAGCTACACTCGCATTAACATCTGCTAACCATGTGTATGTGACAAATAACATTTGATTTGATTTGAATCTACTTCCAGATACTTCTGTCTTCACCCTAAATGGTTCACAAGCTCCCTCTAGTGTAACACTTGTACAACACCACATGCGTAGTCTGTAGTGAGTAATGTTATAGTGTACTCTATGACTCATTATCAAAGAGCAGGACTATTATAACTTGACCTTGGAAGCCATTTTGATTACCAGTATCTACATTCCAATGGGTTTATCCCAGCATACAGTTGTTTGTTTATGGGGAGAACTTGTTTTTTCATCAAACTTTATTTCACATATCTACAGTGCATACGGAAAGTATTCAGACCCCTTGAAATGTTCTAAAATCTTCATACATTACCTCATAATGACAACGCAAAAACAGGTTTTTAGACATTATACTAAATGAATTTAAAAAATAAACAGAAACATCTTATTTAGTATTGACCCTTCCCTATGAGACTTGAAACGGAGCTCAGGTGCCTCCTGTTTCCATTGATCCTCCCGACATCCCCATCCCTAGTGCCTGCAACATAGTTTTCCACGTGGCCTTAAATTGTACCAATTTGTTTTTCTATGTCACCCATGATATCTCAATAATAAATCATTTCATTGTTCCATTGTGTTAATGATGGCAGATTGATTGACTTCCAATTCTTTAGGACACATTTTTTCTCAAGATGAGAGGTGAGAAGAGAATAGTCCAGCCCGTTGGGTATCTCACTACACCCCTATATGATGTCTTGAAATATGCTGGAATAAAAGTAAGTTTTACATTGTAATACCTTTGTCAGCCAACTTTCTAGCTTCACCCACAACTTGTGGACTTCATAGCAATCCCAGAAAGCATGGTTTATTGAGTCATTGTCAGTTTTACACTTGACTTGACTGCCGTTGTGTTGTAGAATTTGTGAATTTAGTCTTTTGTATAATAAATTCTATACATTAGTTTATACTACATTTGTGTTAAACTAATTGCCTGAGTGCAACTAATAGCCTGAGTGTCAGTCTGTTTATGCCATCGGTCCAACTCCTTGTCACTCATTGTCATGGCTTGATAGTGAGCATATCAGAACTCAGGATAACACCCAGACGCAGGCAGTTTGAATCACAGAGGTTTATTTACAAAACAGGGGGCAGGTAAAGGGCAGTAATCCAGGGCAGAGTCCGTAAGGTACAGAACGGCAGGCAGGCTCAGGGACAAGACAGGTCAAAACCGGGAGGACTAGAAATCAGACACTGGTAAACTTGACAAGATGAACTGGCAACACACAAACAGAAAACACAGGTATAAATACACTGGGGATAATGGGGAAGATGGACGGCACCTGGAGGGGGGTGGAGACAAGCACAATCCCCCAACTGGGGGCAGGTGAAACAGATCAGGGTGTGATAGAGCAATAACGTTGGACAGACCATAAACTGATCTGGGACCAGGCTAGGCAACTCTATAGTTACGTTTAAAAAACTGTAGTTTTTATCCTGAAGAAAAAATTTGTCAGACACATTTCATTTTTCTGTGGTCTACATTTTGATTCTGCGAAGGTTGATAACAGTGACATCCAATCAGAATTCAGACTGCCTGCCCTGAATGATTTTTTCTGCCTAGCAACACTCTTTGGTCTGCTGGGTCCCTCTAGAGGTGACCATGAACACAACACTAGATGAGAACAGTGGGTTATGTTATTGCAATGTGTCTGTGTTTTGAAGGCCAGTAGTTCTCAACCTTTTCGGTTGCTGTACCACCAAGTATATTTTGTTCTGCCCGGAGGAGCCCTGAAGGACCCCCTCATGTGAGTTTACCAGTAAACCTATGGTCTCATGAGTTCTCAAGTACCCCATGTGGAGAGGCCCAGGCAGTAAATATAGGAGTCCTGGTTGATATCCACTGGTGTATGTCTACTGTAGAGACAGAGTCCTGGTGGATATCCACTAGTGTAGGTCTACTGTAGAGACAGAGTCCTGGTTGATATCCACTAGTGTAGGTCTACTGTAGAGACAGAGTCCTGGTTGATATCCACTAGTGTAGGTCTACTGTAGAGACAGAGTCCTGGTTGATATCCACTAGTGTAGGTCTACTGTAGAGACAGAGTCCTGGTTGATATCCACTGGTGTAGGTCTACTGTAGAGACAGAGTCCTGGTTGATATCCACTGGTGTAGGTCTACTGTAGAGACAGAGTCCTGGTTGATATCCACTGGTGTAGGTCTACTGTAGAGACAGAGTCCTGGTTGATATCCACTGGTGTAGGTCTACTGTAGAGACAGAGTCCTGGTTGATATCCACTGGTGTAGGTCTACTGTAGAGACAGAGTCCTGGTTGATATCCACAGGTCTACTGTAGAGACAGAGTCCTGGTTGATATCCACTGATGGAGGTCTACTGTAGAGACAGAGTCCTGGTTGATATCCACTGGTGTAGGTCTACTGTAGAGACAGAGTCCTGGTTACTGTAGGTCTAGGTCTACTGTAGAGACAGAGTCCTGGTTGATATCCACTGGTGTAGGTCTACTGTAGAGACAGAGTCCTGGTTGATATCCACTGGTGTAGGTCTACTGTAGAGACAGAGTCCTGGTTGATATCCACTAGGTCTACTGTAGAGACAGAGTCTGGTTGATATCCACTAGTGTAGGTCTACTGTAGAGACAGAGTCCTGGTTGATATCCACTAGTGTAGGTCTACTGTAGAGACAGAGTCCTGGTTGATATCCACTGGTGTAGGTCTACTGTAGAGACAGAGTCCTGGTTGATATCCACTAGTGTAGGTCTACTGTAGAGACAGAGTCCTGGTTGATATCCACTAGTGTAGGTCTACTGTAGAGACAGAGTCTGGTTGATATCCACTGGTGTAGGTCTACTGTAGAGACAGAGTCCTGGTTGATATCCACTGGTGTAGGTCTACTGTAGAGACAGAGTCCTGGTTGATATCCACTGGTGTAGGTCTACTGTAGAGACAGAGTCCTGGTTGATATCCACTAGTGTAGGTCTACTGTAGAGACAGAGTCCTGGTTGATATCCACTGGTGTAGGTCTACTGTAGAGACAGAGTCCTGGTTGATATCCACTGGTGTAGGTCTACTGTAGAGACAGAGTCCTGATATCCACTAGTGTAGGTCTACTGTAGAGACAGAGTCCTGGTTGATATCCACTGGTGTAGGTCTACTGTAGAGACAGAGTCCTGGTTGATATCCACTAGTGTAGGTCTACTGTAGAGACAGAGTCCTGGTTGATATCCACTAGTGTAGGTCTACTGTAGAGACAGAGTCCTGGTTGATATCCACTAGTGTAGGTCTACTGTAGAGAGAGTCCTGGTTGATATCCACTGGTGAGTCTACTGTAGAGACAGAGTCCTGGTTGATATCCACTAGAGACAGAGTCCTGGTTGATATCCACTAGTGTAGGTCTACTGTAGAGACAGAGTCCTGGTTGATATCCACTAGTGTAGGTCTACTGTAGAGACAGAGTCCTGGTTGATATCCACTGTAGGTCTACTGTAGAGACAGAGTCCTGGTTGATATCCACTAGTGTAGGTCTACTGTAGAGACAGAGTCCTGGTTGATATCCACTGGTGATAGACCACTAGTGTAGGTCTACTGTAGAGACAGAGTCCTGGTTGATATCCACTAGTGTAGGTCTACTGTAGAGACAGAGTCCTGGTTGATATCCACTGTGTAGGTCTACTGTAGAGACAGAGTCCTGGTTGATATCCACAAGTGTAGGTCTACTGTAGAGACAGAGTCCTGGTTGATATCCACTAGTGTAGGTCTACTGTAGAGACAGAGTCTGGTTGATATCCACTTTGGTTTCTGTTTAATCAGGTCTACTGTAGGGTAGAGACAGAGTCCTTGAGGTCTATCCACTATGTAGGTCTACTAGAGACAGACTGGTTGATAACCACTGTGTAGGTCTACTATAGACAGAGTCCTGGTTGATATCCACTAGTGTAGGTCTACTGTAGAGACAGAGTCCTGGTTGATATCCACTAGTGTAGGTCTACTGTAGAGACAGAGTCCTGGTTGATATCCACTAGTGTAGGTCTACTGTAGAGACAGAGTCCTGGTTGATATCCACTAGTGTAGGTCTACTGTAGAGACAGAGTCCTGGTTGATATCCACTAGTGTAGGTCTACTGTAGAGACAGAGTCCTGGTTGATATCCACTGGTGTAGGTCTACTGTAGAGACAGAGTCCTGGTTGATATCCACTAGTGTAGGTCTACTGTAAAAGACAGAGTCCTGGTTGATATCCAAGTGTAGGTCTACTGTAGAGACAGAGTCCTGGTTGATATCCAAGTGTAGGTCTACTGTAGAGACAGAGTCAACTGGTTGCCATATCCACTGTTCTGTAGAGACAGAGTCCTGGTTGATATCCACTAGTGTAGGTCTACTGTAGAACTTAGCACTGAGCAGGGCAGTTATGACTATAACAATTACATAAAAAATAAGAGAAATGTGTTTTTACACATTTTTCTGTTAGCGTCTCTGTGTGTGACACATACTATTGTACTCAGAGATATGACCTATCGTTTTCTTCTTCTTTTCCTGTATAATGGCGTTCGCAACAATTATATGTGCATTCTGCCACTACTGTACAGGTGGATAATAAAGATCCCCAAAAAAGGAAAAAAAAATGCAGGTTAAAAAACATAATAAATATAAAACAATTCCATACAAACGATCAATAATTACATCTAAATTAAACGGAATCAGCTTTGGTTTCTGTTTAATCAGAAAATGTTCTGTTTAACACAGTCTTAGTGAGGATCCTGTGAGGGTAGTATTCCATGCAGTGCTTCTGCTGTTAAGTCTAGGAGGCCCAACACTTTCTCAGTTGCAGATATAATGATGTCCAGCTTCTTGGACTTCTTGGACACTTGTACAGTACAATTGTTAACTGTGGCTATAAATGCTACAAAATTGTGACATATAACATTTGCAACTGTTTACGGTGCATCAACCTCCATCTTCTTCAGAAATGTGGCCTCTTGACCCTTCAACTCTCTTCACACACTCTTCTTCTCTTCACTGCCTCCACAAGGGAGATCTACAGCCCTGATCCTTGACCCCTCAACCTCTTTCACCCTAACAGGGCACTCTGGGAATTAGGGAATATGATCCACACCAGATTTGCAACATATTACATTCACAGACTCCTTAATAACATATTCCTTCCGTCTGCAAACACTTGAAACGTGGCAAATTCTTGTACATTTCTTGCATTACATCGTGTTGTATCAGCGTATCTTATACCTACCACTTTATAAATGGTGGTAGATGCTCTTCATCAAACATCAATAATACAGATGGTGTAGGTCTACTGTAGAGACAGACACATTTAGCTCTTTTCTCCAAACGGGTCAATACGAGCATTAAATCTTCCTGGAATGTTTTGTCGAAGATATTGATTATCAATGTCCAACGGGAATTGGACAACACCTTTTAACGCCCTGCTCCAAAAATCACAGCTGTTCACTTCACGTTGTCTATCATTTACAAGCCACAATAGCACGTACCTTTTGTTAGCAGATGATATCAAATCAAATCACATCAAATGCTGGTCACATACACATGGTTAGCAGATGTTATTGGTCACATACACATGGTTAATTGGTCACATACACATGGTTAGCAGATGTTATTGGTCACATACACATGGTTAGCAGATGTTATTGGTCACATACACATGGTTAGCAGATGTTATTGGTCACATACACATGGTTAGCAGATGTTATTGGTCACATACACATGGTTAGCAGATGTTATTGCATGTGTAGCGAAATGCTTGTGCTTCTAGTTCCGACAGTGCAGCAATATCTAACAGGTAATATCTATCAAATACCTAATTCACACAAATCTAAGTAAAGGAAAGGAATACGAATATATAAGCAAGCTAGCTAAATAGGACAAATTAGTTAGAAAGTGCCAGCTAGCTAAATAGGACAAATTAGTTAGCAAGTGCCAGCTAGCTAAATAGGACAAATTAGTTAGAAAGTGCCAGCTAGCTAAATAGGACAAATTAGTTAGCAAGTGCCAGCTAGCTAAATAGGACAAATTAGTTAGCAAGTGCCAGCTAGCTAAATAGGACAAATTAGTTAGCAAGTGCCAGCTAGCTAAATAGGACAAATTAGTTAGCAAGTGCCAGCTAGCTAAATAGGACAAATTAGTTAGCAAGTGCCAGCTAGCTAAATAGGACAAATTAGTTAGCATGTGCCAGCTAGCTAAATAGGACAAATTAGTTAGCAAGTGCCAGCTAGCTAAATAGGACAAATTAGTTAGCAAGTGCCAGCTAGCTAAATAGGACAAATTAGTTAGCAAGTGCCAGCTAGCTAAATAGGACAAATTAGTTAGCAAGTGCCAGCTAGCTAAATAGGACAAATTAGTTAGAAAGTGCCAGCTAGCTAAATAGGACAAATTAGTTAGCAAGTGCCAGCTAGCTAAATAGGACAAATTAGTTAGTGCAAGTGCCAGCTAGCTAAATAGGACAAATTAGTTAGCATGTGCCAGCTAGCTAAATAGGACAAATTAGTTAGCAAGTGCCAGCTAGCTAAATAGGACAAATTAGTTAGCAAGTGCCAGCTAGCTAAATAGGACAAATTAGTTAGAAAGTGCCAGCTAGCTAAATAGGACAAATTAGTTAGCAAGTGCCAGCTAGCTAAATAGGACAAATTAGTTAGAAAGTGCCAGCTAGCTAAATAGGACAAATTAGTTAGCAAGTGCCAGCTAGCTAAATAGGACAAATTAGTTAGAAAGTGCCAGCTAGCTAAATAGGACAAATTAGTTAGAAAGTGCCAGCTAGCTAAATAGGACAAATTAGTTAGCAAGTGCCAGCTAGCTAAATAGGACAAATTAGTTAGAAAGTGCCAGCTAGCTAAATAGGACAAATTAGTTAGCATGTGCCAGCTAGCTAAATAGGACAAATTAGTTACATTATACTGTATTAGAACACAACTGTACTTTAGAACCAGAAGAGACTCCACTATCAACATGAGAAATGATGGTCAACTGTATAGACACACATATGCTGGGATTCAATCCAATACTGTATAGACACACATATGCTGGGATTCAATCCAATACTGTATAGACACACATAGGCTGGGATTCAATCCAATACTGTATAGACACACATAGGCTGGGATTCAATCCAATACTGTATAGACACACATAGGCTGGGATTCAATCCAATACTGTACAGACACATAGGCTGGGATTCAATCCAATACTGTATAGACACATAGGTTGGGATACAATCCAATACTGTATAGACAGACAGGCTGGGATTCAATCCAATACTGTATAGACACATAGGTTGGGATACAATCCAATACTGTATAGACACACATAGGCTGGGATTCAATCCAATACTGTATAGACACATAGGCTGGGATTCAATCCAATACTGTACAGACACATAGGCTGGGATTCAATCCAATACTGTATAGACACATAGGTTGGGATACAATCCAATACTGTATAGACAGACAGGCTGGGATTCAATCCAATACTGTATAGACAGACACACAGACTGGGATTCAATCCAATACTGTACAGACAGACACATAGGCTGGGATTCAATCCAATACTGTATAGACACACACAGGCTGGGATTCAAACCAATACTGTATAGACAGACACACAGGCTGGGATTCAATCCAATACTGTACAGACAGACACATAGGCTGGGATTCAATCCAATACTGTACAGACAGACACATAGGCTGGGATTCAATCCAATACTGTATAGACACACACAGGCTGGGATTTAATCCAATACTGTATAGACACACAGACTGGGATTCAATCCAACACTGTACAGACAGACACATAGGCTGGGATTCAATCCATTACTGTATAGACACACACTGGCTGGGATTCAATCCAATACTGTATAGACAGACACACAGGCTGGGATTCAATCCAATACTGTACAGACAGACACATAGGCTGGGATTCAATCCAATACTGTACAGACAGACACACAGGCTGGGATTCAATCCAATACTGTACAGACAGACACACAGGCTGGGATTCAATCCAATACTGTACAGACAGACACACAGGCTGGGATTCAATCCAATACTGTATACACACACACAGGCTGGGATTCAATCCAATACTGTATAGACACACACAGGCTGGGATTCAATCCAATACTGTATAGACAGACACACAGGCTGGGATTCAATCCAGTACTGTATACACACACACAGGCTGATTTTCAATCCAATACTGTATAGACACACACGGGCTGATATTCAATCCAATACTGTATACACACACACAGGCTGGGATTCAATCCAGCCTGTATACACACACAGGCTGGGGTTCAAATCCCATGCTGTATAGACAGACACAGGCTGGGGATTCAGTCAATACTGTACAGACAGGCTGGAAGCTGGGATTCAATCCAATACTGTATATGGGATTCAATCCAATACTGTATAGACACACATAGGTTGGGATTCAATCCAATACTGTATAGACACACATAGGTTGGGATTCAATCCAATACTGTATAGACACACATAGGTTGGGATTCAATCCAATACTGTATAGACACACATAGGTTGGGATTCAATCCAATACTGTATAGACACACATAGGCTGGGATTCAATCCAATACTGTATAGACACACACAGACTGGTATTCAATCCAATACTGAATAGACACACAGGCTGGGATTCAATCCAATACTGTATTGACAGACACATAGGTTGGGATACAATCCAATACTGTATAGACACATAGGTTGGGATACAATCCAATACTGTATTGACAGACACAGGCTGGGATTCAATCCAATACTGTATAGACACATAGGTTGGGATACAATCCAATACTGTACAGACAGACACATAGGCTGGGATTCAATCCAATACTGTATAGACACACACAGACTGGGATTCCATCCAACACTGTACAGACAGACACATAGGCTGGGATTCAATCCAATACTGTATAGACAGACAGACAGGCTGGGATTCAATCCAATACTGTATAGACAGACACACAGACTGGGATTCAATCCAATACTGTATAGACAGACACATTGGCTGGGATTCAATCCAATACTGTACAGACAGACACATTGGCTGGGATTCAATCCAATACTGTACAGACAGACACACAGGCTGGGATTCAATCCAATACTGTATAGACAGACACACAGGCTGGGATTCAATCCAATACTGTATAGACACACACAGGCTGGGATTCGTAAGGTCGCTAGTTCAACTCCAGGAGCAGACAAGGTGAAGCATTTGTCTGTGTGCCCTTGAGCAAGGCACTCAACCTCAATTGCTCCAGGGATGTCATTGATCATGTCTGACCCTGTCTAAAGACCCCAGCTCTCTGTGGGTGTTGATAATGTCTGACCCTGTCTAAAGACCCCAGCTCTCTGTGGGTGTTGATAATGTCTGACCCTGTCTAAAGACCCCAGCTCTCTGTGGGTGTTGATAATGTCTGACCCTGTCTAAAGACCCCAGCTCTCTGTGGGTGTTGATAATGTCTGACCCTGTCTAAAGACTCCAGCTCTCTGTGGGTGTTGATAATGTCTGACCCTGTCTAAAGACCCCAGCTCTCTGTGGGTGTTGATAATGTCTGACCCTGTCTAAAGACCCCAGCTCTCTGTGGGTGTTGATAATGTCTGACCCTGTCTAAAGACCCCAGCTCTCTGTGGGTGTTGATAATGTCTGACCTGTCTAAAGACCCCAGCTCTCTGTGGGTGTGTCTAAAGATCTGTGGGTGTCTGATAATGTCTGACCCTGTCTAAAGACCCCAGCTCTCTGTGGTGTGATAATGGATAATGTCTGGTCTGACCCTGTCTAAAGACCCCAGCTCTCTGTGGGTGTTGATAATGTCTGACCCTGTCTAAAGACCCCAGCTCTCTGTGGGTGTTGATAATGTCTGACCCTGTCTAAAGACCCCAGCTCTCTGTGGGTGTTGATAATGTCTGACGCTGTCTAAAATAACCCCTGAACATCTCATGACTTTTTTTAATCATGGCAGTTATCTACAGTTTCTCTTTCCCTGGTTGGAAACATGCAGAAATAGTTCATCATCGTCCCATTGGATAATAATGGACATGTGGTAACATGCAGAACTAGTTCATCATCGTTCCATTGGATAATAATGGACATGTGGTAACATGCAGAACTAGTTCATCATCGTTCCATTGGATAATAATTGACATGTGGTAACATGCAGAACTAGTTCATCATCGTTCCATTGGATAATAATGGACATGTGGTAACATGCAGAACTAGTTCATCATCGTTCCATTGGATAATAATGGACATGTGGTAACATGCAGAACTAGTTCATCATCGTTCCATTGGATAATAATGGACATGTGGTAACATGCAGAACTAGTTCATCATCGTTCTATTGGACAACAAAGGACATGTTGTAAAAATATAAGATATTTATCTAAAGAGACATCGGCACATGTAGCATGAGTCACAAATGGCACCATATTCCGTTAATAGTGCACTACTTTCTACCAGGCCCCTAGTGCACTACTTTCTACCAGGACCCTAGTGCACTACTTTCTACCAGGACCCTAGTGCACTACTTTCTACCAGGACCCTAGTGCACTACTTTCTACCAGGACCCTAGTGCACTAATTTCTACCAGGCCCCTAGTGCACTACTTTAACCAGGACCCTAGTGCACTACTTTCTACCAGGCCCTAGTGCACTACTTTAACCAGGACCCTAGTGCACTACTTTCTACCAGGCCCCTAGTGCACTACTTTAACCAGGCCCTAGTGCACTACTTTCTACCAGGCCCCTAGTGCACTACTTTAACCAGGCCCCTAGTGCACTACTTTCTACCAGGCCCCTAGTGCACTACTTTAACCAGGGCCCTAGTGCACTACTTTCTACCAGGCCCCTAGTGCACTACTTTTAACCAGGCCCCTAGTGCACTACTTTCTACCAGACCTAGTGCACTACTTTCTACCAGGCCCCTAGTGCACTACTAAATCTACCATAAGTGCATATTTACCAGGATGCATACTTTCTACCAGGCCCCTAGTGCACTACTTTAACCAGGCCCTAGTGCACTACTTTCACCAAATGGCATCATATTCCAGGCCCCTAGTGCACTACTTTCTACCAGGCCCCTAGTGCACTACTTTCTACCAGGACCCTAGTGCACTACTTTCTACCAGGACCCTAGTGCACTACTAAATATAAGATATTTATAAGATATTTATCTAAAGAGACATCGTGCACTACATGAGTCACAAATGGATCCCTAGTGCACTACTTTCTACCAGGACCCTAGTGCACTACTTTAACCAGGACCCTAGTGCACTACTTTCTACCAGGACCCTAGTGCACTACTTTCTACCAGGACCCTAGTGCACTACTTTCTACCAGGCCCTAGTGCACTACTTTACCAGGACCCTAGTGCACTACTTCTACCAGGCCCCTAGTGCACTACTTTAACCAGAACCCTAGTGCACTACTTTCTACCAGGCCCCTAGTGCACTACTTCTACTTTAACCAGGACCCTAGTGCACTACTTTCTACCAGGCCCCTAGTGCACTACTTTAACCAGGCCCCTAGTGCACTACTTTCTACCAGGCCCCTAGTGCACTACTAAATATAAGATATTTATAAGATATTTATCTAAAGAGACCTAGTGCACATGTAGCACCAGTCACAAAGTGCATCATATTCCAGGCCCCTAGTGCACTTTCTACCAGGCCCCTAGTGCACTACTTTCTACCAGGGCCTAGTGCACTACTTTCTACCAGGACCCTAGTGCACTACTTTAAGATATTTATAAGATATTTATCTAAAGAGACACTACTTTCTACCAGGACCCTAGTGCACTACTTTCTACCAGGACCCTAGTGCACTACTTTCTACCAGGACCCTAGTGCACTACTTTCTACCAGGACCCTAGTGCACTACTTTCTACCAGGACCCTAGTGCACTACTTTCTACCAGGCCCCTAGTGCACTACTTTAACCAGGACCCTTGTGCATTACTAAATATAAGATATTTATAAGATATTTATCTAAAGAGACATCGGCACATGTAGCATGAGTCACAAATGGCACCCTACAGCATAATTTGCAAATAAATTCATTAAAAATCCTACAATGTGATTTTCTGGATTTTTTCTTCTAACTTTGTCTGTCATTGTTGAAGTGTACCTATGATGAAAATTACAGGCCCTCTCATCTCATTAAGTGGGAGAACTTGCACAATTGGTGGCTGACTAAATACTTTTTTGCCCCACTGTATAACATTTGCAAATGTTTACGGTGCATCAACCTCCATCTCTTCTTCAGAACTGTGACCTCTTGCCCTTTCAACTCTCTTCACTGCCTCCACATAGGAGATTTGTTGTACAGCCCTGATCCTTGACCCCTCAACCTCTTTCACCCTAACAGGGCACTTTGGGAATTAGGGAATATGATCCACACCAGATTTGCAACATTTGACATTCACAGACTCTTCAATAACATATTCCTTCCGTCTGCAAACACTTGAAACGTGGCAAATTCTTGTACATTTCTTGCATTACATCGTGTTGCATCAGCGTATCTTATACAGCTTTATATATTCTTGTATATTCTTGTAATTTTTGTACATTTCTTGCATTGCATCATGTTGCATCAGCGTATCTTATACCTCTCAGCTTTATAAACGATATCAAATCAAATCACATCAAATGCTATTGGTCACATACACATGGTTAGCAGATGTTATTGGTCACATACACATGGTTAGCAGATGTTATTGGTCACATACACATGGTTAGCAGATGTTATATTGGTAATATCTCAAATACTAATTACAAATCTAAGTCACATACAAAGCAGAATTGGGTTAGCAGATGCTAAATGGACAAATTAGTTAGACAGTGCCAGCTAGCTAAATAGGACAAATTAGTTACAAATCTAGCTAGCTAAATAGGACAAATTAGTTAGCAAGTGCCAGCTAGCTAAATAGGACAAATTAGTTAGGTGCCAGCTAGCTAAATAGGACAAATTAGTTAGTTAGCTAGCTAAATAGGACAAATTAGTTAGCAAGTGCCAGCTAGCTAAATAGGACAAATTAGTTAGCAAGTGCCAGCTAGCTAAATAGGACAAATTAGTTAGCAAGTGCCAGCTAGCTAAATAGGACAAATTAGTTAGCATTAGCTAGCTTGCAAGTGCCAGCTAGCTAAATAGGACAAATTAGTTAGCAAGTGCCAGCTAGCTAAATAGGACAAATTAGTTAGCATGTGCCAGCTAGCTAAATAGGACAAATTAGTTAGCATGTGCCAGCTAGCTAAATAGGACAAATTAGTTAGCAAGTGCCAGCTAGCTAAATAGGACAAATTAGTTAGCATGTGCCAGCTAGCTAAATAGGACAAATTAGTTAGCAAGTGCCAGCTAGCTAAATAGGACAAATTAGTTAGCATGTGCCAGCTAGCTAAATAGGACAAATTAGTTAGCAAGTGCCAGCTAGCTAAATAGGACAAATTAGTTAGCAAAGTGCCAGCTAGCTAAATAGGACAAATTAGTTAGCAAGTGCCAGCTAGCTAAATAGGACAAATTAGTTAGCAAGTGCCAGCTAGCTAAATAGGACAAATTAGTTAGCAAGTGCCAGCTAGCTAAATAGGACAAATTAGTTAGCAAGTGCCAGCTAGCTAAATAGGACAAATTAGTTAGCAAGTGCCAGCTAGCTAAATAGGACAAATTAGTTAGCAAGTGCCAGCTAGCTAAATAGGACAAATTAGTTAGCAAGTGCCAGCTAGCTAAATAGGACAAATTAGTTAGCAAGTGCCAGCTAGCTAAATAGGACAAATTAGTTAGCAAGTGCCAGCTAGCTAAATAGGACAAATTAGTTAGCAAGTGCCAGCTAGCTAAATAGGACAAATTAGTTAGCAAGTGCCAGCTAGCTAAATAGGACAAATTAGTTAGCAAGTGCCAGCTAGCTAAATAGGACAAATTAAAGTGCCAGCTAGCTAAATAGGACAAATTAGTTAGAAAGTGCCAGCTAGCTAAATAGGACAAATTAGTTAGCAAGTGCCAGCTAGCTAAATAGGACAAATTAGTTAGCAAGTGCCAGCTAGCTAAATAGGACAAATTAGTTAGCAAGTGCCAGCTAGCTAAATAGGACAAATTAGTTAGCAAGTGCCAGCTAGCTAAATAGGACAAATTAGTTAGCAAGTGCCAGCTAGCTAAATAGGACAAATTAGTTAGCAAGTGCCAGCTAGCTAAATAGGACAAATTAGTTAGCAAGTGCCAGCTAGCTAAATAGGACAAATTAGTTAGCAAGTGCCAGCTAGCTAAATAGGACAAATTAGTTAGAAAGTGCCAGCTAGCTAAATAGGACAAAGCTAAATAGACAAATTAGTTAGCAAGTGCCAGCTAGCTAAATAGGACAAATTAGTTAGCAAGTGCCAGCTAGCTAAATAGGACAAAGTGCCAGCTAGCTAAATAGGACAAATTAGTTAGCAAGTGCCAGCTAGCTAAATAGGACAAATTAGTTAGCAAGTGCCAGCTAGCTAAATAGGACAAATTAGTTAGCAAGTGCCAGCTAGCTAAATAGGACAAATTAGTTAGCAAGTGCCAGTGCCAAATTATTAGCAAGTGCCAGCTAGCTAAATAGGACAAATTAGTTAGCAAGTGCCAGCTAGCTAAATAGGCAAATTAGTTAGCTAAATAGGACAAATTAGTTAGAAAGTGCCAGCTAGCTAAATAGGACAAATTAGTTAGCAAGTGCCAGCTAGCTAAATAGGACAAATTAGTTAGAAAGTGCCAGCTAGCTAAATAGGACAAATTAGTTAGCAAGTGCCAGCTAGCTAAATAGGACAAATTAGTTAGCAAGTGCCAGCTAGCTAAATAGGACAAATTAGTTAGCAAGTGCCAGCTAGCTAAATAGGACAAATTAGTTAGCATGTGCCAGCTAGCTAAATAGGACAAATTAGTTAGCATGTGCCAGCTAGCTAAATAGGACAAATTAGTTAGCAAGTGCCAGCTAGCTAAATAGGACAAATTAGTTAGCAAGTGCCAGCTAGCTAAATAGGACAAATTAGTTAGCAAGTGCCAGTGCCAGCTAAATAGGACAAATTAGTTAGCAAGTGCCAGCTAGCTAAATAGGACAAATTAGTTAGCAAGTGCCAGCTAGCTAAATAGGACAAATTAGTTAGAAAGTGCCAGCTAGCTAAATAGGACAAATTAGTTAGCAAGTGCCAGCTAGCTAAATAGGACAAATTAGTTAGCAAGTGCCAGCTAGCTAAATAGGACAAATTAGTTAGAAAGTGCCAGCTAGCTAAATAGGACAAATTAGTTAGCATGTGCCAGCTAGCTAAATAGGACAAATTAGTTAGAAAGTGCCAGCTAGCTAAATAGGACAAATTAGTTAGCATGTGCCAGCTAGCTAAGTTGCCATACATGTTTAATGCTTTTCAATCCCCAAATGAATGTCATTGGTTCAGAGTTTGTTTTGATATTTTAACCTGAGTGTGGTGTGGGGGGACGAAAGAAATGTATGCACGATGTCGCGCAGATGGTTTGGGTTCCGTGTAGATGGATTAGAATACTGTATATACATATGAGATGAGTAAATCAAGGTACTATATTAAAGTGACATCTACTTTGACTGCATCCACTTTTCCCACAGCTTCTTCACCATCCTTGTGACTTCAAACGAGTTCACCAAATAAACATCTTTATCAAAAAAAAACATACTCCGACAAGCAACGATTCAACAGACTCATTTTCCACAACAATTGCTGCCCTTTTTGTTCAATTCTTGGACTTCACTGTTGTCCACCCATCCTTCTCACTAATGATACTCGATGCGCTTTCATCTTCAAACAACACTTCTTCTGCTCTCAACTCTGATTCTGGGCAGACAGCCAATGTTGTGAATTGTCAGGAGGAGGTTGATAATAGTGACACCCAATCAGAATTCAGACTCTGCATGTTCTGAGTTGAATTATTTTTGCCTAGTAACACTCTCTCATTGGCTATAAATGACTGGTTACAGGGGAAATTAAACTTAACTCGGAATGTACAGATAACTGCCAAAATACAAGAAACACTTGAGTAATTGAGGGTTCTGTCAGCTCTCAACCACTTAGAGACCAAGGTAAACACCAGTAAATACTCAGCCATTCTGAGTGATCACCTTCAACCTGTGGTGAATAATGTCTATCCTGATGGGAGTGGTCTCTTCCAGGATGATAATGCCCCCATCCACAGGGTATGAGAGGTCACTGAATGGTTTGATGAGCATGAAAACTATGTAAACCATATGCCTTGGCTGTCTCAGTCACCAGATCTCAACCCAGTTGAACCCTTAAGGGAGACTCTGGATCAACACCTGAGAGAGTGTTTCCACCACCATCAACCAAACAATAGAGTTCTAGACACTTGTAGAATCTATGTGCATTGAAGCAGTTCTGGCACTTCCTGGTGCCCAACACCTATTAACACACATTATGTTGGTGTTTCCTTTATTTTGGTAGTTACCTGTAAGTCCAGCTAATAGCTTCACAAACAGCGAGTATTCAACTTAACTACCTTACTAATTAAATTACGTACAACGATTACATTAGAAGACCTAGGCAACTATGAGCCTAAGCGGCAGGCTGTTTGTGGTATTATTACATCTCCTTGTCACTCATTGTCATGGCTTGATAGTGATCAATGGAGTTGGAATGTCACGCCCTGGTCGAAGTATTTTGTGTTTATGTTTATTTATTTGGTCAGGCCAGGGTGTGGCATGGGTTTTTTATATGTGGTGTGTATGTATTGGGATTGTAGCTAGTGGGGTGTTCTAGTTAAGTCTATGGCTGTCTGAAGTGGTTCTCAATCAGAGGCAGGTGTTTATCGTTGTCTCTGATTGGGAACCATATTTAGGCAGCCATATTCTTTGAGTTTGTCGTGGGTGATTGTCCTTAATGTCCTTGTTCCTGTTTTTGTTAGTTTACACAAGTATAGGCTGTTTTGGTTTTCGTTTCGTTTCGTTCGTTACGTTTATTGTTTGTAGTGTTTGTATTTAGATTCGTGTTACATTTGTTCATTAAACATGGATCACAATCTAAACGCTGCATTTTGGTCCGACTCTCCTTCACACCTAGAAAACCGTTACAGAATCACCCACCACAACCGGACCAAGCAGCGTGTCAACAGGCAGGAGCCGCAGGAGAGGCAACAGAGGCAGCAGCAGCAGGAGCAGCAGCAACTACAGTGGGAGAGGCTGCACTACTTGGAGAAATGGACTTGGGAGGAGATTCTAGACGGGAAAGGACCCTGGGAACAACCTGGAGATTATTGTCGCCCCAAAGCCGAGCTGGAGGCAGCAAAAGCAGAGAGGCGGCATTATGAGGAGCTAGCACGGCAGAGCGGATGGAAGCCCGAGAGTCAGCCCCAAAAAAACTTTTTTGGGGGGGGCTCACAGGGAGTATGGCTATGCCATGTAGGAGATCGGGGCAAACTCCCTGTGCTTACCGGGGGGCTAGAGAGACCGGGCAGGCACCGTGTTATGCAGTGGTGCGCACGGTGTCCCCAGTGCAGGTGCATAGCCCGGTGCGGTATATTCCAGCTCCTCGTATCGGCCGGGCTAGAGTGGGCACGGTGTCCCCAGTGCAGGTGCATAGCCCGGTGCGGTATATTCCAGCTCCTCGTATCGGCCGGGCTAGAGTGGGCATCGAGCCAGGTAAGGCTGGGCAGGCCACCTTCACACCCCAGCCCTCCGGTAGCAGCTCCCCACACCAGGCTTCCTGTGTGTGTCCTCGGTCCAGTACCACCAGTACCAGCACCACGCATCAGGCCTACAGTGCGCCCGCCTCTCCTACGCTGTCGGAGTCTCCCGCCTCTCCAGCGCTGTCGGAGCCTTTCTCCTCTCCTGCGCTGCCGGAGTCTCCCGCCTGTTCAGCGCAGCTAGAGCCTTCTTCCTCTACAGCGCTGCTGGAGTCTCCTGCCTGTTCAGCGCAGCCAGAGCTGCCAGCCAGCATGGAGCAGCCAGAGCTGTCGGTCTGCATGGAGCAGCCAGAGCTGTCAGTCTACATGGAGCAGCCAGAGCTGGCAGTCTGCATGGAGCAGCCAGAGCTGTCAGACTACATGGAGCAGCCAGAGCTGTCAGTCTGTATGAAGCAGCCAGAGCTGTCAGTCTGCATGGAGCAGCCAGAGATGTCAGTCTGCATGGAGCAGCCAGAGCTGTCAGTCTGCATGAAGCAGCCAGAGATGTCAGTCTGCATGGAGCAGCCAGAGCTGCCAGTCTGCAAGGAGCTGCCAGTCTGCACAGAGCCGCCAGAGATGTCAGTCTGTAAGAAGCCGCCAGAGCTGTCAGCCTACATGGAGCAGCCAGAGCCGCCAGTCAGAGTGGAGCAGCCTGAGCCGCCAGTCAGCATGGAGCAGCCAGATCTTTCAGTCTGCCAGTTTCCGCCAGTCAGCCAGAGTCTTCCAGATCTGCCAGTCAGCCAGACTCTTCCAGATCTGCCAGTCAGCCAGACTCTTCCAGATCTGCCAGACAGCCAGACTCTTCCAGATCTGCCAGACAGCCAGACTCTTCCAGATCTGCCAGACAGCCAGACTCTTCCAGATCTGCCAGTCAGCCAGACTCTTCTAGATCTGCCAGTCAGCCAGACTCTTCCAGATCTGCCAGTCAACCAGACTCTTCCAGATCTGCCAGTCAACCAGACTCTTCCAGATCTGCCAGTCAACCAGACTCTTCCAGATCTGCTAGTCAACCAGACTCTTCCAGATCTGCTAGTCAACCAGACTCTTCCAGATCTGCCAGTCAACCAGACTCTTCCAGATCTGCCAGTCAACCAGACTCTTCCAGATCCGCCAGTCAACCAGACTCTTCCAGATCCGCCAGTCAGCCAGACTTCCTTCCAGATCTGCCAGTCAGCCAGACTCTTCCAGATCTGCCAGTCAACCAGACTCTTCCAGATCTGCCAGTCAACCAGACTCTTCCAGATCTGCCAGTCAACCAGACTCTTCCAGATCTGCCAGTCAACCAGACTCTTCCAGATCCGCCAGTCAACCAGACTCTTCCAGATTGCCAGTCAGCCAGACTCTTCCAGATCTGCCAGTCAGCCAGACTCTTCCAGATCTGCCAGTCAACCAGACTCTTCCAGATCTGCCAGTCAACCAGACTCTTCCAGATCTGCCAGTCAACCAGACTCTTCCAGATCTGCCAGTCGGCCGGGATCTGCCAGAACTGCCAGTCGGCCAGGATCTGCCAGTCGGTCAGGATCTGCCAGATCCACCAGTCAGCAAGGATTTGCCAGTCAGCCAGGATCTGCCAGTCAGCCAGGATCTGCCAGTCAGCCAGGATCTGCCAAAACCACCAGCCAGCCAGGATCTGGTAGATCCATCAACCTGCCTGAGCTTCCTCTCACTCCTGAGCTTCCTCTCACTCCCGAGCTTCCTCTCACTCCCGAGCTTCCTCTCACTCCCGAGCTTCCTCTCACTCCCGAGCTTCCTCTCACTCCCGAGCCTCCCCTCAGTCCCGAGCTGCCTTAGTTCCGAGCTGCCCCTCAGTCCCGATCTGCTCCTCAGTCCAGTGGGGTTCTGGGTGAGGACTACTAGGCCATGGTCGGCGGCGAGGGTGGACTATCCAAGGACCCGAGGAGAGGGGACTAAGACATTGATTGAGTGGGGTCCACGTCCCGCGCCGGAGCCGCCACCATGGACAGACACCCACCCGGACCCTCCCTATTGTTTTGAGGTGCGTTCGGGAGTCCGCACCTTAGGGGGGGGGAGGTTCTGTCACGCCCTGGTCGAAGTATTTTGTGTTTGTCTTTATTTATTTGGTCAGGCCAGGGTGTGGCATGGGTTTTTTATTAAGTGGTGTGTATGTATTGGGATTGTAGCTAGTGGGGTGTTCTAGTTAAGTCTATGGCTGTCTGGAGTGGTTCTCAATCAGAGGCAGGTGTTTATCGTTGTCTCTGATTGGGAACCATATTTAGGCAGCCATATTCTTTGAATTTGTCGTGGGTGATTGTCCTTAGTGTCCTTGTTCCTGTTTTTGTTAGTTTACACAAGTATAGGCTGTTTCGGTTTTCGTTTCGTTCGTTACGTTTATTGTTTGTAGTGTTTGTATTTAGATTCGTGTTACGTTTGTTCATTAAACATGGATCGCAATCTACACGCTGCATTTTGGTCCAACTCTCCTTCACACCTAGAAAACCGTTACAGAATCACCCACCACAACCGGACCAAGCAGCGTGTCAACAGGCAGGAGCCGCAGGAGAGGCAACAGAGGCAGCAGCAGCAGGAGCAGCAGCAACTACAGTGGGAGAGGCTGCACTACTTGGAGAAATGGACTTGGGAGGAGATTCTAGACGGGAAAGGACCCTGGGAACAGCCTGGAGATTATTGTCGCCCCAAGGGCGAGCTGGAGGCAGCAAAAGCAGAAAGGCGGCATTATGAGGAGCTAGCACGGCAGAGCGGATGGAAGCCCGAGAGTCAGCCCCAAAAAAACTTTTTGGGGGGGGCTCACAGGGAGTATGGCTATGCCAGGTAGGAGATCGGCGCAAACTCCCTGTGCTTACCGGGGGGCTAGAGAGACCGGGCAGGCACCGTGTTATGCAGTGGTGCGCACGGTGTCCCCAGTGCGGGTGCACAGCCCGGTGCGGTATATTCCAGCTCCTAGTATCAGCCGGGCTAGAGTGGGCATCGAGCCAGGTAAGGTTGGGCAGGCTCGGTGCTCAAGAGCTCCAGTGCGCCTGCACGGTCCGGTCTATCCACTACCACCTCCACACCGCAGCCCTCCGGTAGCAGCTCCCCGCACCAGGCTTCCTGTGCATGTCCTCGGTCCAGTACCACCAGTACCAGCACCACGCATCAGGCCTACAGTGCACCTCGCCTCTCCTATGCTGTCGGAGTCTCCCGCCTCTCCAGCGCTGTCGGAGCCTTTCTCCTCTCCTGCGCTGCCGGAGTCTCCCGCCTGTTCAGCGCAGTTAGAGCCTTCTTCCTCTACAGCGCTGCTGGAGTCTCCAGAGCTGTCAGTCTGTAAGAAGCCGCCAGAGCTGTCAGCCTACATGGAGCAGCCAGAGCCGCCAGTCAGCGTGGAGCAGCCAGAGCCGCCAGTCAGCATGGAGCAGCCAGATCTTTCAGTCCGCAATCTACACGCTGCATTTTGGTCCGACTCCCCTTCACACCTAGAAAACCGTTACATGGAAAGAGAACAAACAGATCTGGGACCAGGCTTGGCAACTACAGTATATAGTGATCAATGGAGTTGGAAAGAGAACAAACAGATCTGGGACCAGGCTTGGCAACTACAGTATATAGTGATCAATGGAGTTGGAAAGAGAACAAACAGATCTGGGACCAGGCTTGGCAACTACAGTATATAGTGATCAATGGAGTTGGAAAGAGAACAAACAGATCTGGGACCAGGCTTGGCAACTACAGTATATAGTGATCAATGGAGTTGGAAAGAGAACAAACAGATCTGGGACCAGGCTTGGCAACTACAAAGTTATTTTTGAAAATGTTTTATTTGCTATTTTAATTTGAACCTTTTTCCCAGAAGAAGAGGTCTGTGTCCAACACATTTCATTTTACCCAGAGTTGTGACTAAACCAAGAGACACCCAATCAGATTTCAGCCTCTGCCTGTCCTGAGGTGAATTACTCCTCTCATTGGCTAGAAATGACTAGTTACAGGTGAAACGAAACTTAACTCTGACTATAAGTTGCAGCACATAGCTTCAGCTCTCACAGTCACAACAGGGGACAATTAACAGACATGTGCAACTCCACTAAAAGTGAGTATTCAACTTAACTACCTTACTAATGAAATGTACAACAATGTATTGTAATAACTGGAGCACAATATGGAGTAAACATTTGATTTATACCAGGTTTGTTGACATTGATGCATACATAATCAAACCATGACATCACTAGACATGTCAGGACAATTTAATCAAAATAAACAAGTTTCTTGGAAAGTCAACAATCACATTCTTCTGTTTGTATTTATACATGTGGTTTAATATTGGATAACAATGAAAGGAGAATGATGTTTTTCACTTTTACCTGAAACATTTATCTTGTTTTATTGAATAGAAACCAGAGGGTCTAGGACGAGATAGTGTAGCACAGGTCTGGGTCTATGATATTTACCTAAGAGAGTTCAAGGGCTGATTTCCTCGTGTTGTTTCAGTCTTAATGTTTTGCTTATAAAAATTGATGGGCCAAATTAAACCACCTGCGGGCCAAATTCAGCCTGTGGGCCGCGGGTTGGGTAACCCTGCTATATATCTAATTGAAGTGGGCAAACCTTGAGTCAACACAACTTATAGCAGGTTGTTGCTGTGAGGGACTGACGTGCAGGTTATCCTGGTACTGAGTGACAGGTCATTATACCACAGTGTACAGCAGGGATGGGCATCTCCATTCATCTGGGGCCTGTTTGGTGACCTTGAGTATATTCCTGCCTGACTACATTGATGATGTACGACAGATATTATAATGCCTGGATAGGTATTTTACATGTCAGACAGAGGAGGCTGGTGGGAGGAGACATAGGAGGGATGGTGTATTGTAATGGATGGAATGGAATACATTTAGTGGTACCTACACATCAAACTCATGGAAACAACATGTTTGACACGGTTCCAATGATTCCATTCCAGCCGTTACAATGAGCCCCTCCTCCTATATCTTCTCCCACCAGCCTCCACTGATATCAGATATCCACATCATATGCTATAGCCCGACAGCACAGTTGATGATGTGGCATGCAGCCATTGGTTGATGCAATGAAACTCCTGTGCAGGGAACCACGATCCTACTTTATCCCCAGCTAACACACCTGGCTCCAATAATCAACTAATGATGGTCTTCAGGTTAGAATGTTGAGTCAGGTGTTTTAGCTACAGGGCTGGGGAACGTGTGACACCAATCAGGCCCCAGAGAACTGAAGTTGCCTTCCCTGGTGTACAATAACTGGTCTATCTGGTCCTAACACGTAGCAGAATGTCAACTGTAGAATGAAAAGCATGTTTAGGATGTAATTTGACATCCCTATATGAGTACATTATGTTTTCCTAATATCGGCTACGTTGTCAGGGAATGTACTTTGTTTTACAACAGTTATAACACACAGCATTATTTGTTTTATAGTTAAGATTGTTTTAAAGTCAAATAGCTGAGAAGAAAATCAAATTTAGTTCATGTGGACTGTGTTTTTGTAATGAGGTCATTGTCTGTTTTGTTTTTGATGGCCGCTGTAGCAGAGATGGAACGAGAAGAGGAAGGACTCTGAGTATTCTGTTCCTGTTGACACTCTGTCTACAAGCCTTCACTGGTCAATGCCAAGGTACACACACCAGTGCGCACACACACACACACACATGCATGCACGTACACACACCAGTGCGCACACATACACACACACATGCATGCACGTACACACACCAGGGCCATGCACACACACACACACACATGCATGCACGTACACACACCAGGGCCATGCACACACAAACACACACACATGCATGCACGTACACACACCAGGGCCATGCACACACACACACACACACACACACACACACACACACACACACACCAGTGCGCACACAAACACACACACATGCATGCACGTACACACACCAGGGCCATGCACACACACACACACACACATGCATGCACGTACACACACCAGGGCCATGCACACACAAACACACACACATGCATGCACGTACACACACCAGGGCCATGCACACACACACACACACACACACACACACCAGTGCGCACACAAACACACACACATGCATGCACGTACACACACCAGGGCCATGCACACACACACACACACACACACACACACACAGGCACTCACACACACACAGGCACTCACACATGCATGCACGTACACACACCAGGGCCATGCACACACACACACACACACACACACAGGCACTCACACACACACACACACACACACACATGCATGCACGTACACACACCAGGGCCATGCACACACACACACACACACACACACACACACACACACACACATGCACGTACACACACCAGGGCCGTGGGTAACAGTACTCTTCTTGCGTTGTGTACAATCAGTCATTGACACGGAACTCCAACATGTAGCACCAGTCATGTAGATTTATTTGCTGGTTTGGTGCTTGTTCACTGGGCTAGTTACCAAAATAATACAATTACAATATACAATATATTATCTTTAACAATGTACCTGATAGGAACGGCACAAAATTGCATGTCATGCAAAGCACATCTCACCATCCAACTCTGCACTCACGTACTGTACAAAATATATGACCCCCCCACCAGACACAGTAAGTTGCTAGCTAGTACTGGCGGGAATTCTTTACATCAAAATGCACAACAAATATTCTCCAAAAACCGCTGCATCTTATGTGTGATGTTCCAATAACATTTACAAACAATTTGATATAAATTGTACATTTAAATCATCACTTGAGAGTATAAAAATCACTTTTGATGTACAGTGCTTTGCAACCAACAACTTACCGCTGGTTTGGTGCTTGTTCACTGGGACTATTCTAACTGGAACATCCCCCCTCGTAAGCAAGCCACGCAAACCAGCCAATAAGATGCCATGTTGAGTAGGTGAAGGCAAAACAAACTCAAACCAAAAACCCATTGGCTTAACAATAAAGTGGCAAGGGGAATCACCAATATAACCCTGTTACACGTGGACAGACCTTTCAGTGTGCAGGTGCTCAAAATGAAAAAAAGGGTGACATTCTGAAAAGACCAAAAGCCTGTAAATTTTAACATCTTTGAACATTTTTAATCATAGACCTATTTATTTCTGCAACAACACACTCAGTTCAGTGCCTCATAAAGACATGATAGACATGGGGAAAAGAAGGGGGGTTATCAGCTGATCATTGATGTTAATGGCAGATGTTCATCTGCTAGTTAGTGTATTTATTTTATTGATTGTAATTTACCTTTGTCTTTTCTTACCCTCTCAGCTGCTCCTGTCAGCCAATCAGATCAGACTAAATACGGATGATGATGTCGGCTAAATCAAGTGTTATCAAGTGTTTAAATAAATGTTATGCTGCTGTGGTGGTACTGTTGATATTTAAACTGGGTAGCGAGCTACACACACTCCATCGGTGACCGCATCTCTCAAGCCATTCACGTTTGGATAAAACTCCTTACGGGGCAGACTGCCCTTACAGGGCAAACTCCTTACAGAGCAGACTGGGAAACAAGCGTAACCAACGAACAGGGTGGGGAGTGGTGAACTTGACGACAAATTGCGAGCAATTTAAGGGTTCTGAACAAGTACAAGAAAAAATATTTTGGGGGAAATTATACCACTACCCAATAGGGTGCTTTAGAGACTAGAAGGACAATGGGGCTTGTGCTCTGCACAGTAGGAGCCTGACACACACATTTCATTAGGTTTTCATCAAGACAATCACTATCAACTCAAGCACTTCTTGTCTGTTTTCACAGATTCAGGGCAGCCCTCTGACCTGAGGATAGTTCTGATAGGGAAGACTGGATCAGGGAAGAGTGCAACAGGAAACACCATCCTGGGGAGAAAGGTGTTTAGAGAAGACCTCTCCCCTGAGTCTGTCACTGTTCACTGTGAGAAACAGAGTGGGGAGGTGGATGGGAGGAAGATTGATGTCATCGACACCCGGGGCTCTATGACACAACAATGTCTAAAGAAGAGATGAAAAGTGAGATAGAAAAGGCCATCTACATGTCAGTCCCAGGACCCCACGCCTTCCTGCTGGTGATCAGACTGGGGAGGTTCACAGAGGAGGAGAGGGACACTGTGAAGTGGATCCAGGAGAACTTTGGAGAAGAAGCATCAAAGTACACCATCATTCTGTTCACTGAAGGAGACCAGCTGGAGGACATATCAATGGTGGACTTTCTAAGTGAGAGTGAGGAGCTTATGAAACTCGTCAATGTCTTTAAGGGCAGAAATCATGTCTTCAATAATAAAAATAAGAATGACAACACTCAGGTCACAGAGCTGCTGAAGAAGATAGATGAGATGGTGATGAAGAATGGAGGACAACACTACACCAATGAGATGTACCAGGAGGCCCAGAGGAAGATCGAAGAGGAGGAGGAGAGGAAGAAACAGGAAGAGGAGAAGAGAGAACAGCAAGAGAAAGAGAAACTGGAGGCGGAGATCAGGAAACGGGAAGACAAGGTGAGAGAGGAGGAGAGGAAGAAACAGGAGGAGATCAGGAAACAGGTAGACAAGGCGAGAGAGGAGGAAAGGAAGAAGGAAAAGAAGAGACAAGAGGAGATGAGGAAGAAGAAGTCAAATGACCTATGGGGAAAGGTTTTGGGATTGTTAGTAACTGTTGCCACAGCGGTGGTAGCAGGACCAGCAGCAATTCCAGTTGGAGTTGCTGTACTTGCAAAAGAGGTAGCTGAAGATGCAGTTGAACATTTTCAAGATTCTCAGTAAGTAAAGATGAGGAAGAGGTGGCAGTGTGAAGTACCACTCTCTTCCTCATCTTAATGTCAAGTAGTAGCAGTAGATGAATCCTTTACAATGACAACCATCAGGGATTGTTCAACACTTTCTAATATGATCAGTTATTTAACATGTTTATTATTCAGAGGCTCAGGGATATAACATCAGAAAAAATGTGTACTCCCTCTATCCTCACTCCCTGGTCTGTGTCCTTCCTCCCTGGTCTGTGTTCTCCCTCTATCCTCCCTCCCTGGTCTGTGTCCTTCCTCCCTGGTCTGTGTCCTTCCTCCCTGGTCTGTGTTCTCCCTCTATCCTCCCTCCCTGGTCTGTGTTCTCCCTCTATCCTCCCTCCCTGGTCTGTGTTCTCCTTCTATCCTCCCTCCCTGGTCTGTGTTCTCCTCTATCCTCCCTCCCTGGTCTGTGTTCTCCCTCTATCCTCCCTCCCTGGTCTGTGTCCTCCCTCCCTGGTCCTCCTTCCTCCCTGGTCTGTGTTCTCCCTCTACCCTCCCTCCCTGGTCTGTGTCCTTCCTCCCTGGTCTGTGTTCTCCCTCTACCCTCCCTCCCTGGTCTGTGTCCTTCCTCCCTGGTCTGTGTTCTCCCTCTACCCTCCCTCCCTGGTCTGTGTCCTTCCTCCCTGGTCTGTGTTCTCCCTCTACCCTCCCTCCCTGGTCTGTGTCCTTCCTCCCTGGTCTGTGTTCTCCCTCTACCCTCCCTCCCTGGTCTGTGTCCTTCCTCCCTGGTCTGTGTTCTCCCTTTACCCTCCCTGGTCTGTCTGTGTTCTCCCTTTACCCTCCCTCCCTGGTCTGTGTCCTTCCTCCCTGGTCTGTGTTCTCCCTAAACCCTCCCTGGTCTGTGTTCTCCCTTCACCCTCCCTGGTCTGTGTCCTTCCTCCCTGGTCTGTGTTCTCCCTTTACCCTCCCTGGCTCAGCACTAAGTAGGACAATTATAACTTCAACAATTACAATAAAATAACTTCTTATTATATACTTACAATTTTGTATGTGTTTAATCCAGTTCATACCATGACATCGTTGAATACTCGTTTCTGATTGGTTTGAAGGGCATTCTAGAGCTCCATTATTTCCTGATATATAAGTTTGAACTGTAAATAAAACACTGTATATTTGCAAGGTAGAACTCAATAGCAATAGTTCATTCTCACATGTTCTACGTTTGGCAATGTTGAATTTAATTTTCATAATAGAAAGCTATGACTGATGTTTTGGTTAGATAAACTAGCAAGTCTGTTTGGTTGGTTACCAAGGCAACTACAGTAGCTAGCTAATAAACACATTTCTTCCTACAAATTCCAGCTGCAAATATGCTAAATTGTAGCCATAGTATAAAAGGGATCATCATCTCTGGGCTCTCTATGCGTTTTCTGAACATAATGCAACTCCGTGGAAGGTTACGTTTCACTACGCTGGCACGTCGTAGAGCCCCGTTGATTATCATGGCTATCTGAAAATGTCTGAGCTGTTTATATATTGACAGTTTATCCATTATTCATATTTATTTTTGTTTCATGTTTGTGCTGCATAATGTTTTGTGATTTGTCAATCTTTGATGAACATTTGATGGACAACCTTTGAGGACGTTTGTGACCGGTTTCAGGAAACTAGGCGTATGTCGTGGGTCACTACTTCACAGGAGAGCAGTTGGAACCTAATCATTTATCAAAATGCCTTTTTTGGCCGAAATGCCTTCTGGAACATGTGCACTTTCATGTGCCTTAAGAACAAATGTGTATTCCATCTGTAAATACGAGTACAGTTGTTAAATTACGAGCCTAGTTGGTTTAGCCAAAGAGAAAGTGGCAACCTTCCATCTAGCCATGATTGGCTGAGATAATGAGTGGGCTGGACATGCCAAAAGATAAATTATGACTGGTCTGCCATTTAGCATGCTTCTGTCTATTTGAGCTGGTCAGTTTGTCTAGGTATTCCTGTCTAACACATTTAAAAAACAAATGTATTATGTATTAAAACTGCATTAGTGTAGCTCTCCACTTTCTGGAGGACTGAGTTTTGAAATCAGTGGAATTTGAGTATGATAGTTAAGGAGATGGGGAAAACACCTGTCGCCGGATTAAATCTTCAAACTAAGGGCACCATGGCATCCGACCATGGCGTCCAACCATGAATGATGTATACTTGTAAAATAGTCTAGCTAGCTACATTTTCAGTTATTACACGTTTCTAATTTTGACAGAAAGAGACATTTACTTGGCTAGCTATAGCATAATGTTAGCTAGCTAACATTGAACCTGGTTGATTAGCTACCTGCAGATTCATGTAAGGTAGTAACATCATGAGTTGTGATTATGGTTCATTGTTTACCTAGCTAGCTAGCTAATGTTAGCTGGCTGGCTCGCTGAAAAGGCAATGAAGAGTGAGATGGATGTATAGACAAGCCAGGACACATTGCTGCTGGTGATCAGACTGACATTGTTCACAGACGAGGAGAGGAACACTGTGAAGTGGATCCAGGAGAACTTTGGAGAATAAGCCTCAAAATATACTATTCTAGAATTTCTCTTAATTTCTCACAATTACAAAAGAAAATATGAAGCAAACCGATGGCTTGCATTGTAATTTTACTTTTCCTGTTTGGTTTACAGATTCAGGGCAGCCCTCAAAATATACTATTATATTATTCACTGCTGAAGATAAGTTAAATGGTAGTCAGTCAAGAAGTTTTCTGGGAGAAAGCGATGAGCTTCAGGAACTTATCAACATCTGTGGATTTAGAAATCACTCTCTCAACAACCAGACCAAAGATCGCTTTCAGGTCACAGAGCTGCTGAGGAAGACAAAACAGATGGTGGAGGGGAATGGAGGACAGTACTAAACCAGTGATATGATAGAGGAGATGGTGGAATGGAGGACAGTACTAAACCAGTGATATGATAGAGGAGATGGTAGAGGGGAATGGAGGACAGTACTACTCCAGTGATATGATAGAGGAGATGGTGGAATGGAGGACAGTACTAAACCAGTGATATGATAGAGGTGATGGTGGAATGGAGGACAGTATTATACCAGTGATATGATAGAAGAGATGGTGGAATGGAGGACAGTACTATACCAGTGATATGATAGAGGTGATGGTGGAATGGAGGACAGTACTATACCAGTGATATGATAGAGGTGATGGTGGAATGGAGGACAGTACTACTCCAGTGATATGATAGAGGTGATGGTGGAATGGAGGACAGTACTATACCAGTGATATGATAGAGGTGATGGTGGAATGGAGGACAGTACTACTCCAGTGATATGATAGAGGAGATGGTAGAATGGAGGACAGTACTACTCCAGTGATATGATAGAGGAGATGGTGGAGGAGAATGGAGGACAGTACTAAACCAGTGATATGATAGAGGAGATGGTAGAATGGAGGACAGTACTAAAATAGTGAGATGGAGCGGTGATGGGGGAGGGGAATGGAGGTCAGTACTAAACCAGTGATATGATGGAGGAGATGGTGGAGGAGAATGGAGGACAGTACTAAACCAGTGATATGATAGAGGAGATGGTGGAATGGAGGACAGTACTAAACCAGTGATATGATGGAGGAGATGGTGGAGGAGAATGGAGGACAGTACTAAACCAGTGATATGATAGAGGAGATGGTGGAATGGAGGACAGTACTAAACCAGTGATATGATGGAGGAGATGGTGGAGGAGAATGGAGGACAGTACTAAACCAGTGATATGATAGAGGAGATGGTAGAATGGAGGACAGTACTAAAACAGTGAGATGGAGAGGTGATGGGGGAGGGGAATGGAGGTCAGTACTACAACGTTGAGATGAATCAGGAAGCTCTGAGAGCCCAAGAACAGACAGACAGTTGGAGAAAGATTGCAAAGTTAGGGAAAGCCGTGCAAAGGCAGGAACTTGTTTTATAATCGCTGGAACAGCAGAGCTTGTGTTACCAATTGAGTTGTCGACAACATCAGTAGCGGTAAAATATAGATTAGGAAGCAGGATGCATTTCACTGATTGTAACCATAGCCAATGACTTCTGATAGGGAGGGGAAAGCAACTAAAGATTCATATTCGGATGAAGAATTTTTTATTTTTTATTTCTACAAACAGTAGTATAAACTTCTCTGTCACTTGTTTATGTCAGACTGTCTTTTTTTTGGACAAAATTATTTCTGAAGTTAAAAACATTTATGAAATATATGCAAGCTATTGTGAGGAGTTAATAATAAATACTTTATAACAACTGAACTCATCATTGTTCTTTTGCCTTTTTCCTGATTTGGTCTGATGGGTCTCTCTGGTGGTGACCTTGAACACAACACTCTCTTGTCTGATGGGTCCCTCTAGTGGTGACGTTGAACACAACACTCTCTTGTCTGATGGGTCCGTCTACTGGTGACCTTGAACACAACACTCTGGTCTGATGGGTCCCTCTACTGGTGACCTTGAACACAACACTCTGGTCTGATGGGTCCCTCTACTGGTGACCTTGAACACAACACTCTGGTCTGATGGGTCCCTCTAGTGGTGACCTTGAACACAACACTCTGGTCTGATGGGTCCCTCTAGTGGTGACCTTGAACACAACACTCTGGTCTGATGGGTCCCTCTAGTGGTGACCTTGAACACAACACTCTGGTCTGATGGGTCCCTCTAGTGGTAACCTTGAACACAACACCCTCTGGTCTTATGTATGGGTCCCTCTAGTGGTGACCTTGAACACAACACTAAATAAGAATGCCAGTGTTTCTCAACCTTTTTCATTTACTGTACCACCAAGTACATTTTGCTCTGCCCGGATTAATCCTGAAGTACCCCCTCATGCGATTTTACCAGTAAGCCTACTGTCTCATGAGTCGTCTCAAGTACCCTCTTTGGAAAGGCCAAGTACCCCAGGGGTCCTACCAGCCATGTTTGAGAACCACTGGTGTAGGTTTACTGTAGAGACAGAGTCCTGGTTGATATCCACTGGTGTAGGTCTACTGTAGAGACAGAGTCCTGGTTGATATCCACTGGTGTAGGTCTACTGTAGAGACAGAGTCCTGGTTGATAACCACTGGTGTAGGTCTACTGTAGAGACAGAGTCCTGGTTGATATCTACTGGTGTAGGTCTACTGTAGAGACAGAGTCCTGGTTGATATCCACTGGTGTAGGTCTACTGTAGAGACAGAGTCCTGGTTGATAACCACTGGTGTAGGTCTACTGTAGAGACAGAGTCCTGGTTGATATCCACTGGTGTAGGTCTACTGTAGAGACAGAGTCCTGGTTGATATCTACTGGTGTAGGTCTACTGTAGAGACAGAGTCCTGGTTGATATCCACTGGTGTAGGTCTACTGTAGAGACAGAGTCCTGGTTGATATCCACTGGTGTAGGTCTACTGTAGAGACAGAGTCCTGGTTGATATCCACTGGTGTAGGTCTACTGTAGAGACAGAGTCCTGGTTGATATCTACTGGTGTAGGTCAGAACTGCTTAGTTAAAGTATTTCTTCCTGTCTGACTATAGTATGAATCTATTCAGAGCCAAGAGATGTATTGTCGTCATGGGCCCCACCTATGTAACTAGGTCATTACGGGCCCCACCTATGTAACTAGGTCATTACGGGCCCCGCCTATGTAACTAGGTCATTACGGGCCCCACCTATGTAACTAGGTCATTATGGGCCCCACCTATGTAACTAGGTCATTACGGGCCCCGCCTATGTAACTAGGTCATTACGGGCCCCACCTATGTAACTAGGTCATTATGGGCCCCACCTATGTAACTAGGTCATTATGGGCCCCACCTATGTAACTAGGTCATTACAGGCCCCGCCTATGTAACTAGGTCATTATGGGCCCCACCTATGTAACTAGGTCATTACGGGCCCCGCCTATGTAACTAGGTCATTACGGGCCCCGCCTATGTAACTAGGTCATTACAGGCCCCGCCTATGTAACTAGGTCATTATGGGCCCCACCTATGTAACTAGGTCATTACGGGCCCCGCCTATGTAACTAGGTCATTACAGGCCCCGCCTATGTAACTAGGTCATTACGGGCCCCACCTATGTAAGTAAGTCATTACGGGCCCCACCTATGTAACTAGGTCATTACGGGCCCCGCCTATGTAACTAGGTCATTACGGGCGTTAGTGGGAGGTGGAATCTCTGTTGCACAGATGTCAGTTTCACAGAAATGTGTTGATCAGGGAAGAGAAGGGGTGGTTTGGACATAATTACATTCTTTACCCCACCATGACATCACAAACCTAATCATAATAGTCACGTTCCAGACCGACAACAATCCAGACGTCTGTCAGATCTCACAACGCCTGAATAAGTGTTTAACATATCAGCTAAACACATCATATGCTATTCCAATCTGATGCCCGACTGTGCAGTCTAAGACAAATCTAACGGAAGCAATCTAACGTCAGCAAAGTAGTCGGGCAGGAACGAGACCAGTGTCACGCCTATCAAACAGATGAGCCTGTCTGGGGACGTTAACTTATCATCCAGGAGTGTGTGTGCAGAGTACTGTTGTCGTAGCTCTGCAGGTATATCCCTCTCAGCTGAACACAATCAAGGACCATGCCGAAAATGACAGTCAACGGCAAGCAAGGTAAAAGCCAGAACTAAAATAGTTGTTTTATCCTGCTGTTTATTCTGTAACATGACATGTGATAGGAGAAAGAAATATAAAATGTGTTCATTTATTTTGCACAGTATTTCAACACCAATCAATTGAATTTGGTCAAATTTAAACAACTTTTGAGTTGTCATTATACGTCACCCCAAAGAACGATTATCGCCAACATCTTTTGAATTGATTTAATCCTGCTAATTGTGAGTTATCTGGTCATCAAATGCATTGTAACTTACGATTTAGTGTCATAGCAAATAATTACGTTCTGTCATTTTAATATAATGACCCTGATTTGTATTTTTGATGAAGTCTGATTGTACAGCAAAAACAAAATAAAAAAATAGCCCAAGGAAATATTTTAAATGAACTTATCAAAGACAAAAAACAAAGGGAGGTAGATCTGGTTTGTGCAGTCGTAACCACAGTCAGAACGCTTGGGAACATTACCAGTTGGCATAGATCACAGACATTTACACTGTTGTTGACTATTGTCCCATCAGTGTGTCACCTGTAATCTGCATAAGGGAAAACAGTGTTCGGCACACAGGACATCTGGTATTGTTTTTATTGTTGTTGACGTGGAAATACTAATCAATAATGAGGAGACAAGGTCAATCACCATTCAGGATATTACTTTTTTCAAATTGTATTAATAACATCAATTCATTATTGCAATAATGAAGCTGGTCGATGAACCACCCCTAGATGATTCGTTGAGAGCCCAACGAGCCGATTTGAGCAGCAGGATTGTATAGCAAACTACCTACTCCTGAACGTTCATGACTAACAACTTATGTATGTAATGTGTCACAAGGTTAGGATTTGTATGAAATATACTAATGATTCACAGAAGACAGTATCTGTTGTAAAGACTGTTCTCATTGTGAAGAAACCAGGGTCTGGCCCCCAAAACAAGCTTCTCCTCATCATTATCCATACCGGAGCCATCTCCACCCTGGTACCTCCTGGCAAACAAACACCATGCCATGCCGTGGAATGCGGTCTTTATGTTTTATCACCAAAAGCCTGGTAAATCCACTGCCCGCATTAAGCCCCAGAGGCCCAACTCAGAAGACCACACACAGATGAGTGCTCTAAGAACCCTATTCTATTCCTATTCTATTCCATAAAACAACCATCTGATGTAATAACTGGATTATAACATAGTCTTGTCATTTCACCCACAGCAAACAGAATAAAGGAGCGTTCAGTATCGTGGTAATAAAACATTGCAGTTCACACTCTGCTGTTCTATAATGGGGAATTCTTTGGGTCCGTTGTTTGAATTAACGTCTTTGTCTTTGTAATAGCGCAAACGGACGTGGCAGTATTACCATTACGGATTCCAGTATTACCATTACGGATTCCAGTATTACCATTACGGATTCCAGTATTACCATTACGGATTCCAGTATTACCATTACGGATTCCAGTATTACCATTACGGATTCCAGTATTACCATTACGGATTCCAAATTACCATTACGGATTCCAGTATTACCATTACGGATTCCAGTATTACCATTACGGATTCCAGTATTACCATTACGGATTCCAGTATTACCATTACGGATTCCAGTATTACCATTACGGATTCCAGTATTACCATTACGGATTCCAGTATTACCATTACGGATTCCAGTATTACCATTACGGATTCCAGTATTACCATTACGGATTCCAGTATTACCATTACGGATTCCAGTATTACCATTATGGATTCCAGCTTTAAAGCAAAAGACAATAGATCAATCATAGGAATTTGGTGATAATGGGCTGAATCCTAATTTCCACTTGGATCAAACTTTCTCATAGTGTTGTATTGATGTCAAACGGACACTTTAATTTACTTAAAAGTGGAAGTTAAGATTCACCCCTCAAATGTGACGATGTCTGTGGAATCAATTGTCCAAACTAAATGCATTAATCTCATCCATGTAATAATGTCTTTGTTTTTTTCTAGTTTCATAACACTACGTCTGATAGCATTGTTATTATAATATTGTCACATAGCTACACATCATGATAACTGCTCTGTTCTTAATGTACATACTGTATGTAGATTAGGTGTAAATTATTTTGTCTATATAACCTCAGCAGATATCAGCTCTTTATTTAACTGACTTTCATTTATCTGCATGTATTAAAAGAAGAAGGCATAGTAGGCGAAGTCCCAGAATGGCACTTGACCCAGACGGATAAACTCAGCTATTGCTCTGTTCAATCATTAGGCATATACAGTGTATCAGGGTTTTTTATTTATTTTATTTATCAGTGTTTTATTTATTTTTGTCATTTTATTTTTACAGATGGGGGTTACAGGTACAAAACAAGAGATACATGCATATAAAGATAACCCCAACCCTCACCCCCGCCTGAATCCTCAACCCCCGCCTGAATCCTCAACCCCCGCCTGAATCCTCAACCCCCGCCTGAATCCTCAACCCCCGCCTGAATCCTCAACCTGAATCCTCAACCCCCGCCCGAATCCTCAACCCCCGCCCGAATCCTCAACCCCCGCCCGAATCCTCCTTGCTCACCCAGAAACCATGCTTCCAACCCGCCTAACCAAAACAAACTAATTTCTCATTTAAACTAATGGAGTTTGATGGGGATTTTGTTATGTTTAATATGTTGCTTCAAATGAATATACACATAATATATTGTGTGGCAGACCAGGGGGTCAAGACGTTTACACAGATCAGACACGGTCACAGTATGATTAGCTCGGGTTCAAGGGTGTTTATTAAATAATAAATCAAAAGAAAAGGGATACCTGGGATACCATCTTCTGGGCTCCGGGTCAAATCAAATCAAATCAAATTTTATTTGTCACATACACATGGTTAGCAGATGTTAATGCGAGTGTAGCGAAATGCTTGTGCTTCTAGTTCCGACAATGCAGTAATAACGAACAAGTAATCTAACTAACAATTCCAAAAAAAAACTACTGTCTTATACACAGTGTAAGGGGATAAAGAATATGTACATAAGGATATATGAATGAGTGATGGTACAGAGCAGCATAGGCAAGATACAGTAGATGATATCGAGTACAGTATATACATATGAGATAAGTATGTAAACCAAGTGGCATAGTTAAAGTGGCTAGTGATACATGTATTACATAAGGATGCAGTCGATGATATAGAGTACAGTATCAACGTATGCATATGAGATGAACAATGTAGGGTAAGTAACATTATATAAGGTAGCATTGTTTAAAGTGGTCTTGCTGTATCCTGTTAAACGTCTTAGCTCAGATATGGGGCTTGTACACCTGGTGAGCAGTCAGCCCTTGATTACTCACCAACTCCCCAATCAGCCCCAGTTAGTCCTGGGCGGAGAGCCCGTCGAGACCTGGCACGTCCAGCAGATGGAGCCATCGCCTCGTGTTGTATGCCCCGTCTGTCAGCAGGCTTCGACGCGTCTCCCCCTGGTGGCTGACCTGCTGGGCGCCACAATTGATTCACATTGATTATTAATAATAACGTTTTTGGTGGCAATTGTGGCAGCGAAACTCATGCAAAACGTATGACTCTAATAGTAGTAGGCAGTGTTTAGACTGTCCACTTTGAAGTGTTAAGACAGAGTGGCTGTATAAGGAGCATATATGAACAGAGCCTGCTACCATTATAACCTATACAGCTGTCAGATGTGTTAACAAGCAGGAACTGAGATGGAAAGATAATGGAGAAAGGTCAAGGGAAGCTATTTTCATATAGGGGCCTCTATACGTTATGCAGAGACAGACTACTATAATAATAGTAGTAATAATCTATACTACTCTATAATATAAGAATTCAGTATTTTCCATGGAAGGGCTCAACTATGCTCCATTTGTAATAAAGTCTAAATTGAATTCACATGTTCCGGTATCTGTGCAAATATTTGACTCAAGATATTCCACAACACAATCAGCTTTCAAATCAACATATTCTGCATTATGGTGTTCATACTATCACAAACAAAGTACTAGGGGTAGTGAATTCAGCTGTAAGCTAACAAGTTAGCCTACAATTAAAGCTAGAAGCTACCGGTATCATCTTGCATTGTAAAGTGTTCTAGCCTGTATGGACATTGTTTTGTGAACAGTAATGATAATTCAACATTTCTACATGCCGCGTCGCATTATTCAAGTGTATTAACTTCTGTGCAGCATGAGAGGGGAGCTAACAATGAGCAGACACTTTTGCCGAATAATGTTTGTACCCTGTTTTGTGCTGCTACCATGTTGTGTTGCTGCCATGTTGTTGTCATGTTGTGTTGCTACCATGCTGTGTTATCATGTGTTGCTGCCATGCTATGTTGTTGTCTTAGGTCTCTCTTTATGTAGTGTTGTGTTGTCTCTCTTGTCGTGATGTGTGTTTTGTCCTACATTTTAATTTAATTTATATATTTTTAATCCCATCCCCACTGGAGGCCTTTTGCCTTTTGGTAGGCTGTCATTGTAAATAAGAACTTGTTCTTACCTGGGTTGCCTAGTTAAATTAAGGTTAAAAAAGTTCAACATTGTTCTTTGCACTATAAAGGGACTGTGCTCAGTATGCTGATAGACAGACTTGATGTCGAGAAGAATTAACACAAATTCAGGAGAGAGGACCACGCTTGAACTAGTTGCACTGAACTCAGCTCCCCATCAACTCAACAAGCACCAGCTGCTACTAACTTCCAATCAGCCTCCATGCCTGTTTCCAACGCTTACACTAGTTGCCTTGACCGCAGCTCCTCAACAAGCATCAGCTGCTACTAATTGCTTTTCAGCCTCCACACCTGTCCTCACTCTCCTTAAATCAATAATTACACAGACCAATGGTTAAATCTACAGATGCAGAAGAAATAGTCTGTAGCTCAAACAATGTTTAACCCTCTACAGGGGGGTTAAACTAAGCTAACATATGGAATTATTTAAAGGAGGTCATACCAAGAATCATCAAGCTATTTTATTAACAATTTTAAGACCCCTTGACATCTCAAAATAAATAAATAAAAAACTTATTTGAGGAACAATATAATTTGGCCTCACTACAATTAGCCCATAAAAACCCTCAATGAATAACAGATTCACAACATGGAACATGGATAGTCCCCCAGAACATATCTAAAGGAGTTTTTCCTGAAGTGTCTGTCCTATATTTGAGAAATGTATGTATTTAACCCATTAATATATTTGAGAAATGTATGTATTTAACCCATTAATATATTTGAGAAATGTATGTATTTAACCCATTAATATATTTGAGAAATGTATGTATTTAACCCATTCATATATTTGAGAAATGTATGTATTTAACCCATTCATATATTTGAGAAATGTATGTATTTAACCCATTCATATATTTGAGAAATGTATGTATTTAACCCATTCATATATTTGAGAAATGTATGTATTTAACCCAGTAATATATTTGAGAAATGTATGTATTTAACCCATTATATTTGGCACTGAAATTAAATGTCTCCATATGGACTCCCATACATTTTTTAAAATGGTACCGGGGGACATTCAGATGAGTCTTGTGAAGCCTGTGGGGAGAGCAAACAACATGTAGGTGTTCATTAGTCTCACCTTTCCACAGCGGGGTCATATTAGTGTGTTGGCCGAACTGTTTAGAGCTACAGAGAAGCTGACAGATTGACGGTTCCGATGTCGGACCCCAAATGCTTGTGAGGGTCGTAAAACAAAACGGAGAAACATCATAATAGAGGGGCCAAACCATTGTGTTTGTGTCTCATCTTGTCATAATATGAAAATGCCACAATATCGGAATGTATTGGGGTGTCTACTGCAGAGTTGGCTGTAGTATTAGCATTAGCTGTGGCAAAGGGAATTTCTTTACTGGCTGCCTGAATGTAGCATTGACATTGTCCGTATGTTGCCTTTCTAGCTCCATGGACCTTATCCGTATATCAGTAAGCTCCGCTGCACGGCATGTCTCCACTGCCAAGACCAGCGTCAGGTCACGTTCTCTCAGCAAACGTCTGCGGGTGCCCTCATCATTTATGCCAAGCACAATCGTATCTCTGATCAATTCATCTCTTAAAGCACCATAGTCACATGTAGCTGCCTTTTCCCTTAACCCTAGTGACAAAGCTGTCAATGGACTCCCCGTCCTCCTGTTTGCAACGACTGAAAACATAACGCTCGTAGATGACGTTCTTTGCTGTAAAGTAATGTTCAAGAGCATCAAGAATAGCTATAGCGTTGCCTTGCTGAGCTGTTATTAGGTTCAGGTTGTGTTTGTATACGTGTCGGCATTCAATTCCCATTATAGTCCTCAAAGTGGCAGCCACTACCTCATCTTCCTTTTCCAGACGTCCCGTTGCTAGCGCATAGTCCTCCCATTCACCTCTAAACGTATCCCAGTTCGTGCTCCAATCCCCGCTGAGCTTCATAACGGCATAACGGCTTCATAACGGCTTCATAACGGCTCATAATGTTTGCTGCCATGTCGAACCGGTGCTAACAACACTGAAGCTAACTACCAAACTCACTCTAGCTAAGGCCAATTCCAGGCGAAATTTTTTCACAAATCAGCATTTGTTTGTAAACCAGAGCAGGTGACTCTAATTTGCGGAAAGCATGGTTAGTTATCCGACTCTGACACCATGTTTGAATGTTAAATGACGAGACAGAGGCATTGATGTGAGTAACCAGTCTTGTTCAGTATATGACAACACATCCGGGTATCTCAAGCACCCCGGTAAAACACAAGAGTTGCAGTAATGAACATTTACCAACAGATGGCATCACTGTGCCATCTTACACCCATAATAATAGAGATCACATTTATTTTGGGAGATTGCAAAATATGACTTTTTTATTCAAGAAATGATAAATATATTGTTTCAGATGATAATAAAACATGTTTTGTACAGTTACTTTTGATTTAACTTGTTTCTCTAACTTTATAGCAAGTCAAGCTATCTTGCAGGGTCAAAGTATGCGAAGTCCGACTCGCAACAAAGCCTTCAACCACAAGGGGGCTTTCCATTCCACTCCTCTGTGGACGTCCCCATTGAAATGCATGACATCCGGCGCAAGATAACGGAGTGGTTACTGGGAATGTGAACAATGCTTGAGTGTATTTAGTGCTGGTGAACGGATTACGCATTCACTGCTTTCCCTGGCGTGGATCAGATTGTGAAGGAAATTAATTATTGAATTTGACCAGATGTGATCCCATCTGTTTATGCAAATGATCCATATCCACATCACCCTGGTCATGTGATCCATATCCACATCACCCTGGTCATGTGATCCATATCCACATCACCCTGGTCATGTGATCCAAATCCACAACACCTTCGTCAGTCAGAGTTGAGAATAGGGGGAAATATTTCAAATGTCTCCATCCACTTGGTATCTCCAGACACCCGTTTTTCTTCAAATCTGCAAATATTGTATATAAAAGAAGTTAGGCTACATTTGAAATGTCTCATCTAATTGAATTGCTAACTAATTTGAAGCACAGGCTCTGTCTAAAACCTAAGATTCAGTATCATCTGCCATATCCTGGATCTGATACAAGACAGTGTCATTGGACAGTGGGATTTCCCCTTTTCCCTTTGCCTGTGGACTTCAATGCACAACACATCAGCTGTATGTGACCAGGAGAAAAAACCTTTCCAAGCCAAACTGCTACACACAGACTACATCGTTGTCACCATATCAGCTAAAGTAACATCATAGTTAACATAGCTAATAGAACTAACGTTTTAGTAAACCTGCTACAATCATGCAGTAATGTTACAGTGTACAGTCAGTAAGCAGTTTAGCACTTACACCATTGGGTCCCGGTGGCAATAGATTAGTAAAAAACAAAAGCTTACCTTAGAAGAGTTGCAGTGTTGAGTTGGTTAAGCATAGCCAGCTAGCTAATATAGCATCCCTCTGTTATAGCCAGCTAGCTAACATAGCACCCCTCTGTTATAGCCAGCTAGCTAACATAGCACCCCTCTGTTATAGCCAGCTAGCTAACATAGCACCCCTCTGTTTGAGCAGGGTGTTTCAGTAGGCTAAACTAGATAGCTGCATTTACAAACTAAGTAAGTGGATTTTTTTGTCTCTCTCTCTTGCTTCTCCTTAATTTTGGAAGAAATTAATTTGTTCAAAACTGTTCAGCTATTAACTTCCTCTCTCTTTGAGTCAACTACTCACCACATGTTATACACATTTTACCTGTAGCTTATGCTTTCAGTACTGGATTCATTCTCTGATCCTTTGATTGGGTGGACCACATGTTAGTTCAGGCTGCAAGAGCTCTGATAGGTTGGAGGATGTTCCCCGGAAGTTGTCATAATTACTGTGTAAGTCTATGGAAGGAGGTGAGAAGCATGAACCTCCTAGGTTTTATATTGAAGTCAATGTAACCAGAGGACGGAAGCTAGCTGTCCTCTGGCTACACCATGGTGCTACCCTGAATCCCACTATAGCACGGATCTTCAGCCGCCCGGATTGAATACAGCCCTTAAGCACATAGACTGAACACACACATTCCACAGAATTTTTTTCTAGACAGAAAGACAGGTGCTGCAATTGTTGTGATTTAAGTTGCGAGTTAACACAAAAGTAAATCCTGCTGTAAAAACGTTTTTTTAAGCTACTATGCAATCTGGAAAATATATTTCAAGGACTGTATCAGGATGTGTAAAAACAACTGGAAACAGGAGTATTCATAACAACAGTTGTGTTTTATATCCCTATACAGCCAGTACCCACTCACCCATAATACATACACCCCACAAAAACATACACTACTATTTAATACATGCTATATATCCCCACTAGATACATACACTACCATTTAATATATGCTATATATCCCCACTAGATACATACATCTCCACTAAAATAAACGGTCTTGATTTGAGTTGAGAAACGTTGTAACTATGGGTCATGAGAGGGGAATTGTGTACAGTGCAGCAGGAGTGTTTTGTTAACATTTTCCACGTTCACACCCTGCTAGGGCCACCCTGCCACACGGCTAGCATATCTATAACATTGCAAATGGTTTTGAAAGAACTGTTATATCATTCAGTAAGTACCGTTGCCATACGTAGCGAAACGTTAAGACCAACTGAACGTACCCCGGTGTTTTAAAAGCCTAGCATCTCCTTAGTGCATTCAAACCCTTGGCTGAAGCCTGCAGCTACACCTGCTGCCACCAATACTGGTGAAGCAAACATCATCCCTAGTCCTGCTGCGGCTAGACTGCCGTACGCTGCCAGTTTACAGTAAAACATATTCTCCTCTCTGATCTTTCTCTGAGCCTCTTCATAGTCAGCACTGGTGTAGTGTTCTCCTCCATTGTCCTCCTCCACCATCTCCTCGATCTTCTCCAGCAGCTCTCTAACCTGAGTGTTGTCTTTTCTCTTGTCATTGATTAGGGAGTGATATCTGCCCCCACACATATTGATGAGTCTCCGTAGTGCTTTGCTCTGAGCAAGAAACCCTTTGACTGTTTTGCCCTCCAGTTGATCTCCATGAGTGAACAGCAAGATGGTGTACATTGAGGCATCTTCTCCAAAGTTCTCCTGGATCCACTTCACAGTGTTCTGCTCCTCCTCTGTGAACCTCCCCAGTCTGATCGCCAGCAGGAACACATGGGGTCCTGGTACTGACATGTAGATGGCCTTTTCTATTTCACTTTTCATCTCTTCTTGAGACATTGTTGTGTCATAGAGCCCCGGGTGTCGATGACATCAATCTTCCTCCCACCCACCTCCCCACTCTGTTTCCCACATGTTGCAGTCACAGACACTGGAGAAGCCCCCACTTTAAACCCCTCCCTCCCCAGGATGGTGTTTCCTGTTGTACTCTTCCCTGATCCAGTCTTCCCCACCAGAACTATCCTCAGGTTAGAAGGCTGCCCTAAAACGGGAAACAGACAAGAAGTTGATCGTTTTCAGTAGCCATTTATCAAGACACTATGTGTGTATTCATGCACAGTATGTGTGTGTGTGTACCTTGGCATTGACCAGTGAAGTCTTGCAGACAGAGTGTCAACAGGAAAAGAATCTTCAGAGTCCTTGCTCGTTCCATTTCTACAACTGCAGCCAATCAAAAACATGGAAACAGACAATGACTTCATTATAAAAAACAAAGTCCACATTTCTTCAGTGACTCATCCAAAGCCAAGTTCCAACGTTCACAGATGAGGAAAGACTAAACAATTTATTTTTTCAGCTATTTAACTTTTAAACAATAAAAACTATAAAACTATAAACAATAAAAACAGTAATGATATGCGGTACAACTGTTGTAAAACACAGTACATTCCCTAAGATAGGGCGTTGTCACGCCCTGGTCTTAGTATTTTGTGTTTTATTTATTTATTTGGTCAGGCCAGGGTGTGACATGGGTTTATTTTTGTGGTGTGTTTTTGTATTGGGGTTTTAGTAGGTATTGGGATTGTGGCTGAGTAGGGTTGTCTAGGAAAGTCTATGGTTGCCTGAGGCGGTTCTCAATCAGAGGCAGGTGATTATCGTTGTCTCTGATTGGGAACCATATTTAGGCAGCCATATTCTTTGGAATCAATCGAAAGAACTGCAATCCGCCCCCGAGTGGCACAGCGGTCTAAAGCCCTTTATCACAGTGCTAGGGGTGTCGCTACAGACCCGGGTTCAATCCCAGGCTGTATCACAACTGGCTGTGATCGGGAGTCCCCATAGGATGGCACACAATAGGCTGGCATCGTCCGGGTGAGGGGAGGGTTTGGCCAGGGGGGCTTTACTTGGCTCATCGCGCTCTAGTGACTCATTGTGGCGTGTCAAGCGCCTGCAGGTTAACCCGGTGGTCAGTTAAATAGTTTTTCCTCCGACACGTTGGTGCGGCTGGCTTCCGGGTGTTAAGAAGCGTGGTTTGGTGGGTCATGTTTCAGAGGATGCATGACTCAACCTTCGCCTCCCGAGCCCATTGGGGAGTTGCAGCGATGAGACGAGATCGAAATTGTGGAGAAAAAAATTGGTAAAATACAACCTTCATTGAAATAATTCAACACCAGAGTCCTAACCTGCACTAGAGGCTCCAGGGAAACAAAATGCAAGGAATGTTGTGCTCAGTGCTCTGTCAAGGTCTAAAAACCTGATTGGTTCACATTAAGAATAGATGGGATTCTAAAACCTGATTGGATCACATTAAGAATAGATGGGATTCTAAAACCTGATTGGTTCACATTAAGAATAGATGGGATTCTAAAACCTGATTTGATCACATTAAGAATAGAGTGGGAAGTTAAAAATGTTCTTAGTTGACAGTTGGCCAGGGATTATAGTACTTTGTGAAGGCAAGATCATTTTCTAATTGTTCGGTAGTTATGTAAGTCAGAAGGATGTCCTCCTTTATGTAGGGGAGGACATGTCCTGCTTTACAGATCATAAGGACACCACCAGAAACAACTGTCAAGTTAAAATGGTTCTGTGATAAGTGGTGCAGAGAGTAAAAAGGGATTATGTGAATCAGCTACGGATATTTTTGTTTTTCTTCAACTCTTTAACTTAGCACTTAGTACATCATAGACATTAAAAGGGGAAATGAAGATAAAGTCTGTGAGTCTGTTAGTATATCGTTCTCTACAAGGTCATGTGACCAGGAGACTCTCTATAGTAGAATGATATGCATTTTCAGAGATGATCCTTTCTAATAATTGTCCAGCTGAATCTAAATGGTAATTAAAAGTACCACACATATAAATGTATTCTAGTATGGGACCAGAGGCTGTGAAACCCTGCTGGGACAACAAGGGAGGGGGGTTGTTTAAAATGTTTTAGCACTTTACAGAAGTCAGCATAGCATGTATGTTATAGAGATCAGTCCTTTCAGAAGTTAGCATATGTAGCACGTATGTTATAGAGATCAGTCCTTTCAGAAGTTAGCATATATAACACGTATGTTATAGAGATCAGTCCTTTCAGAAGTTAGCATATATAACATGTATATTATAGAGATCAGTCCTTTCAGAAGTTAGCATATATAACATGTATATTATAGAGATCAGTCCTTTCAGAAGTTAGCATAGCATGTATGTTATAGAGATCAGTCCTTTCAGAAGTTACCATATGTAGCACGTATGTTATAGAGATCAGTCCTTTCAGAAGTTAGCATATATAGCATGTATATTTTAGAGATCAGTCCTTTCAGAAGTTAACATATATAACACGTATATTATAAAGATCAGTCCTTTCAGAAGTTAACATATATAACACGTATGTTATAGAGATCAGTCCTTTCAGAAGTTAGCATATTGTTCGAGGAATTCTAAATTCCTATATGTTTTGTAGCCAAAACCAAATTCACACTCTATCTATTCCATAATAATTTGTAGGATTATCATTTGCATGAAATAGCGAGAGACCAGTCTTAAAAACAAGTTCAGCATTTATTCTTAATGAGTACTGGCCCAAAATACAAAGAACATTACATTTTAAAGAGAAGATAAAAATGACGTCATCAGTTCTCACACTTTCTCCGATCCATACAATAGCGCAGAGTCTTCAGGTCTGGAGATTGTCTCCAACTCTCCTCATAAAGCAAACATTCCAATCTGTCTAAAAGATATACTCTCCTCTACTAATGGAACATCAAACAAACATTCCAATCTGTCTAAAAGATATACTCTCCTCTACTAATGGAACATCAAACAAACATTCCAATCTGTCTAAAAGATATACTCTTCTCCACTAATGGAACATCAAAGAACATTCTTATCTGTCTAAAGATATATACCCTCCTTCTCCCTTAAACCCGCAAGGTACAGACAATTCATTCGTTTTACCTACATTTTCAGTCCTAGTTTAACCAAAAACCCATACATTTCATACCACAACATAATAGTATTAAAATTAATGGTTCTAATTTAAATGTATACATAATTAATCATTTCAACTATAATTTCCTCCAACACGTATATAACACTTATGTTATAGAGATCAGTCCTTTCAGGAGCCCAGATCATTTATTTATAAATCCCATCATTGGATGGTTTGGTAGTTGGGTTTCCCAAGGGACTCTACAGGCCACCATACCTGACCTGAGTTGTAAATATAAACAAAAAGAGTTGCCTGGTAATGTGAATGTTCTCAAACCATTACAGTCCATGATATCGGCATGGTTACGGATTCCACATTAGGACCATTGGAGAGATGCAAATGGCCGCCCTCCAGATAACAAGTCATTAGTGTGAAATAATACCCAACATCTGATCTGAGGCTTTTGACCATTCTTTGTTCTTAGTCATTGTTGGGGAAAATTGGATCCAGATCAGATGTTGGGTACTATATTTATTGAATAGTATATGAATCCTATCAATTAAAATTTCTCAGAGATCACATTCTATTTATATTATAAAACACCATAATTAATCTTAATTTCAAAACAATCTGAGATGGTGGATGTGGAAATCTTACTTCTTCTGGTCTTCTGAGTTGGAACTACCTGATTTGAAATAGGTGCCCCAGCATTCATAACCTTTAACAGTGGCTAATGCAGCCCCAGCTGTTAACGACCATGGAGAGCTGAACATGGCTCCCAACCCCAATGCAGCCGTACTGGCAAACGCTGACCACTTGCACTCATTCAATTTCTCTTCTCTTCTTCTTCTTTCTTCCTCCTCCTGCATCCTATGGTAGATAAATTACAAGATTATGTTTTAATAATGTTTATGCATCGAATAAGGTTCCTTAGTACTGTCTCATCTGTGTCTGTGGAACTGAGTTGTGCCTCTGAAGCTTGGGCTGGCAATTGATTTGGTGATAAAAACCTAAAGACTGCATTCCATTCCATGATTAGTGTCTGTGTGCCTGTCTACTGGTGCCAGGCAGACCCTCCCTCCAGTTTATTTCTCCAAAATGGCAGATTAATTCTGGACCTCATCATTTGAGGGAAGGACCTGGTGTCTATGTTACATTAGTATTTATGTAAAAACAAGCAGTAAATGACCTAGAGACCTGGTGCAATGTAAATCCTGCTGTCTGTTGCTTGATATCACAATGTACCTTTTTATAATTCTACACATCTGTTGACTGTCATGCACATCCAGGAGGATGAACTACAACATATTGTAGCTCTGTTCTGCTCATGGACTTCAGAGTCTGCGGTCGGCCAGCTTCATTATTGCAATAATGAAACAATATTAAAAAAGATAACTGTTTGAAGAAATTAAAGTCTCTCTCACTTGATTAGAATTTCCTCCACAATCCTCTCTCTCTCTCTCTCTCTCTTGTTCTCTTCCTGCCTCCTCCTCTCCAGGGCTTCTGCTTCGATCTTCCTCTGGGCCTCCTGGTACATTTCAGTGATGTAGTGTTCTCCTCCATTGTTCTTCACCATCTCTTCTATCTTCCTCAACTCCTCCTCTCTCTTTATTTCCTCCTCTCTCCTCACCTCCTCTCTCCTCACCTCCTCTCTCCTCACCTCCTCTTCCCGCTTCCTGCTCTCCTCCTCTTGTTTCTCCATTTCTTCCTCTTTTTCTTCCTCTCCTCCTCCTCTTCGATCTTCCTCTGGACCTCCTGGTACATCTCGTTGGTGTAGTGTTGTCCTCCGTTGCTCTTCACCATCTCCTCGATCTTCTCCAGCAGCTCTCTAACCTGAGTGTTGTCTTCTCTCTTGCCATTGATTAGGGAGTGATATCTGCCCCCACAGATATTGATGAGTTTCCGTAACTCTGGGCTCTTGGCCAGAAACTCTTTGACTGATTTCCCCTCCAGTTGATCTCCATGAGTGAACAGCAAGATGGTGTACATTGAGGCTTCTTCTCCAAAGTTCTCCTGGATCCACTTCACAGTGTTCCTCTCCTCCTTTGTAAACCTCCCCAGTCTGATCACCAGCAGGAAGGCGTGAGGTCCTGGGACTGACATTTCTATACACCTGACTATTTCACTTTTCATCTCTTCTTTAGACATTGTTGTGTCATAGAGTCCCGGGGTGTCGATGACATCAATGTTCCTCCCATCCACCACTCCACTCCGTTTCTCACTCTGTGCAGTCACAGACACTGGAGAAGCCTCCACTTTAAACACCTCTCTCCCCAGGATGGTGTTTCCTGTTGTACTCTTCCCTGATCCAGTCTTCCCCAGCAGAACTATCTTCAGGTTAGAGGGCTGCCCTGAAACTGTGGAAACAGACAAGAAATGATTGATTTTGCAATAAATGCACAACACAGAGGACTAAAGGTCAAGAGGACTAGACGTCAATAGAGTTCCAACGATCAATGGAAATAATGTTTTTCTGTTACCCTTTGGTATTATTTATCAATGGGTCAGAGACATGGGAGGAATTTGTCTCGACATTGAGCCTGAAATAGGCCATTGGCCCAGTTTTATAGCAAGGAATTATAATTGGTCAACTGTAGGCTAGGGTAGGTTTATACAACTACATCCTGTCCCTTTGTTCTGTGGAAAGAATCACGGAGGAGAGAATCACTGAGGAAGGGGAGAGTGAACATCTACCTCTCAGCAAAACATATATGATTTGTCCTCTTTGAATAAACTTATTTTTCTCCCCTCATTTGCTTTGGGGTCTGTGTTATTGAAGAGTAACATCAATTGCTAACACTTGGTGCCGTGACCCAGATGAATTGGTCCAACAACAAGGAAAGACTGAACTGTGTATTGATCCAGGGAAGAGAGAGAGAGAGTTTTGAGCCCATTGGATTCAACTGTTAATTTCCTGATTGACTGCTAACATATTGCTGGGTGAGTCCAGACCGATTTCTTTTTATTCCTTTTATTTTATTTGACCAGGTTGTCAAGTTAACCAAGTTGTCTGAAAACACGTTCTCATTTACAGCAACGACCTGGGGAATCAATGCAGGGGAGAGGAGGGGATGAATGAGCCCACTGTTAGCTGGTAATGATTAGGTGATCATGATGGTATGAGGGACAGCTTGAGAATTTAGCCAGGACACCGGGGTTAACACCCCTACTCCTACGATAAGTGCCAAGGTATCTTTAATGACCTCAGAGAGTCAGGACACCCGTTTAACGTCCCATCCGAAAGACGGCACCCTACACAGGGCAGCGTCCCCAATCACTGCCCTGGGACATTGGGATATTATTTTAGACCAGAGGAAAGAGTGGGACCTATTGGTCCTCCAACACCACTTCAGCAGCGTCTGGTCTCCCATCCAGGGACTGACCAGGACCAACCCTGCTTAGCTTCAGAAGCAAGCCAGCAGTGGGATATCATTTAAAAGAACCAAATCAGGATAAAATAAGTGCATGCAATGAGTGATACGTATCTGTGATGTATAAGGTATAGTCCTTTGTTTGCACTGTTGCAGGTTTGTTAAATCTCTAGTCCTCTATTAAAAGGGTTTGTTAAATCTCTAGTCCTCTATTAAAAAGGTTTGTTAAATCTCTAGTCCTCTATTAAAAAGGTTTGTTAAATCTCTAGTCCTCTATTAAAAAGGTTTGTTAAATCTCTAGTCCTCTATTAAAAAGGTTTGTTAAATCTCTAGTCCTCTATTAAAAAGGTTTGTTAAATCTCTAGTCCTCTATTAAAAAGGTTTGTTAAATCTCTAGTCCTCTATTAAAAAGGTTTGTTAAATCTCTAGTCCTCTATTAAAAAGGTTTGTTAAATCTCTAGTCCTCTATTAAAAAGGTTTGTTAAATCTCTAGTCCTCTATTAAAAGGGTTTGAGTCCTTTTTGTGAAACCTTCTTTTTGCAAAGAAGTGAGTTGCTAGTTGAGTAGCAATTTTTGACACGTGGGTAATGTAAGACTTCAACAAGCTTTTGAAGTGAACACAAGTTTTATGGGTAACCAGGCCCTACAGTTTTGAAAAATAAGAGGTTATAATCCTCAACGGAGGTTCTATATATATATACACTGCTCAAAAAAATAAAGGTAACACTAACATAACACATCCTAGATCTGAATGAATGAAATATTCTTATTAAATACTTTTTTCTTTACATAGTTGAATGTGCTGACAACAAAATCACACAAAAATTATCAATGGAAATCAAATTTATCAACCCATGGAGGTCTGGATTTGGAGTCACACTCAAAACTAAAGTGGAAAACCACACTGCAGGCTGATCCAACTTTGATGTAATGTCCTTAAAACAAGTCAAAATGAGGCTCAGTAGTGTGTGTGGCCTCCACGTGCCTGTATGACCTCCCTACAACGCCTGGGCTCCTGATGAGGTGGCAGATGGTCTCCTGAGGGACCTCCTCCCAGACCTGGACTAAAGCATCTGCCAACTCCTGGACAGTCTGTGGTGCAACGTGGCGTTGGTGGATGGAGCGAGACATGATGTCCCAGATGTGCTCAATTGGATTCAGGTCTGGGGAACGGGCGGGCCAGTCCATAGCATCAATGCCTTCCTCTTGCAGGAACTGATGACACACTCCAGCCACATGAGGTCTAGCATTGTCTTGCATTAGGAGGAACCCAGGGCCAACCGCACCAGCATATGGTCTCACAAGGGGTCTGAGGATCTCCTCCTGGTACCTAATGGCAGTCAGGCTACCTCTGGCGAGCACATGGAGGGCTGTGCGGCCCCCCAAAGAAATGCCACCCCACACCATGACTGACCCACCGCCTAACCGGTCATGCTGGAGGATGTTGCAGGCAGCAGAACGTTCTCCACGGCAACTCCAGACTCTGTCACGTCTGTCACATGTGCTCAGTGTGAACCTGCTTTCATCTGTGAAGAGTAAGGGCAGTCTGCCCTGTAAGGAGTTTGCCCTGTAAGGAGTCTGCCCTGTAAGGAGTCTGCCCTGTAAGGGCAGTCTGCCCTGTAAGGAGTTTGCCCTGTAAGGGCAGTCTGCCCTGTAAGGAGTTTGCCCTGTAAGGGCAGTCTGCCCGTAAGGAGTTTTATCCAAACGTGAATGGCTTGAGAGATGCGGTCACCGATGGAGTGTGTGTAGCTCGCTACCCAGTTTAAATATCAACAGTACCACCACAGCAGCATAACATTTATTTAAACACTTGATAACACTTGATTTAGCCGACATCATCATCCGTATTTAGTCTGATCTGATTGGCTGATAGGAGCAGAGAGGGTGTTATGGTTTTCTAGGTGTGAAGGATAGTCGGACCAAAATGCAGCGTGTAGATTGCGATCCATGTTAAATGGACAACGTGAAACACGAATAAACACAAAACACTACAAAACAAAGAACGTAACGAAAAACCGAAACAGCCTATACTTGTGTAAACTAACAAAAACAGGAACAAGGACACTAAGGACAATCACCCACGACAAACTCAAAGAATATGGCTGCCTAAATATGGTTCCCAATCAGAGACAACGATAAACACCTGCCTCTGATTGAGAACCACTCCATAGACTTTGCTAGATAACCCCACTAGCTACAATCCCAATACATACACACCAAAACCCCAAGACAAAACACACCACAATACAAAAACCCCATGCCACACCCTGGCCTGACCCAATACATGAAGAAAAACACAAAATACTTAGACCAGGGCGTGACAGAACCCCCCTAAGGTGCGGACTCCCGAACGCACCTCAAAACAATAGGGAGGGTCCGGGTGGGCGTCTGTCCATGGTGGCGGCTCCGGCGCGGGGACGTGGACCCCACTCAGTCAATGTCTTAGTCCCCTCTCCTCGCGTCCCTGGATAGTCCACCCTCGCCGCCGACCATGGCCTAGTAGTCCTCACCCAGAACCCCACTGGACTGAGGAGCAGATCGGGACTGAAGGACAGCTCGGGACTGAGGCAGCTCGGGACTGAGGGGAAGCTCGGGAGTGAGAGAAAGCTCGGGAGTGAGAGAAAGCTCGGGAGTGAGAGAAAGCTCGGGAGTGAGAGAAAGCTCGGGAGTGAGAGGAAGCTCGGGAGTGAGAGGAAGCTCGGGAGTGAGAGGAAGCTCGGGAGTGAGAGGAAGCTCAGGCAGGTAGGTAGATCTACCAGATCCTGGCTGGCTGGTGGTTTCAGCAGATCCTGTCTGACTGGCAGATCCTGGCTGACTGGCGGATCTGGCGGATCCTGGCCGACTGGCGGATCCTGATCCTGGCCGACTGGCGGATCCTGGCCGACCGGCAGATCCTGGCCGACCGGCAGATCCTGGCCGACTGGCAGTTCTGGCAGATCCCGGCTGACTGGCGGATCTGGAAGAGTCTGGTTGACTGGCAGATCTGGAAGGGTCTGGTTGACTGGCAGATCTGGAAGAGTCTGGTTGACTGGCAGATCTGGAAGAGTCTGGTTGACTGGCAGATCTGGAAGAGTCTGGTTGACTGGCAGATCTGGAAGAGTCTGGTTGACTGGCAGATCTGGAAGAGTCTGGTTGACTGGCGGATCTGGAAGAGTCTGGCTGACTGGCGGATCTGGAAGAGTCTGGCTGACTGGCGGATCTGGAAGAGTCTGGCTGACTGGCGGATCTGGAAGAGTCTGGCTGACTGGCAGATCTGGAAGAGTCTGGCTGACTGGCAGATCTGGAAGAGTCTGGCTGACTGGCGGATCCTGGCAGACTGACGGATCTGGCTGCTCCATGCTGACTGGCGGCTCTGGCTGCTCCACGCTGACTGGCGGCTCTGGCTGCTCCATATAGGCTGACAGCTCTGGCGGCTCCGTGCAGACTGGCAGCTCCTTGCAGACTGGCAGCTCCTTGCAGACTGGCAGCTCCTTACAGACTGGCAGCTCCTTGCAGACTGACAGCTCCTTGCAGACTGGCAGCTCCGTGCAGACTGGCAGCTCCTTGCAGACTGGCAGCTCCTTGCAGACTGGCTGCTTCATGCAGACTGACAGCTCTGGCTGCTCCATGCAGACTGGCAGCTCTGGCTGCTCCATGCAGACTGACAGCTCTGGCTGCTCCATGCAGACTGACAGCTCTGGCTGCTCCATGCAGACTGACAGCTCTGGCTGCTCCATGCAGACTGACAGCTCTGGCTGCTCCATGCAGACTGACAGCTCTGGCTGCTCCATGCAGGCTGGCAGCTCTGGCTGCTCCATGCAGGCTGGCAGCTCTGGCTGCGCTGAACAGGCGGGAGACTCCGGCAGCGCAGGAGAGGAGAAAGGCTCTGGCTGCGCTGAACAGGCGGGAGACTCCGGCAGCGCAGGAGAGGAGAGAGGCTCTGGCTGCGCTGAACAGGCGGGAGACTCCGGCAGCGCAGGAGAGGAGAGAGGCTCCGGCAGCGCTGAACAGGCGGGAGACTCCAGCAGCGCAGGAGAGGAGAAAGGCTCTGGCAGCGCTGGAGAGGCGAGGCGCACTGTAGGCTTGATGCGTGGTGCTGGTACTGGTGGCACTGAATCGAGAACACGCACAGGAAGCCTGGTGCGGGGAGCTGCTACCGGAGGGCTGGAGTGTGGAGGTGGCACAGGATGGTCTAGACCGTGAAGGCATACTGGAGATCTTGAGAGCAGTGCTGGCACAGGACGTGCAAGGCTAGGGATGTGCACAGGAGGCCTGGTGCGTGAGGCTGGCACCAACTTCACCAGCCGACTAACACGCACCTCAGGACGAGTATGGAGCGCTAACCCAGGTGCCATCAAATCCCCGACACGTTCCGTCGGGCGAATTCCATGCAAAAAGCACCAACACAGCAACTCCCTCATTTCTCTCTCCTCCAATTTCCCCATTAACTCCTTCACAGTCTCTGCTTCGCTCACCTCCAACACCGGCTCTGGTCTCCTCCTTGGCTCCTCACGATAAACAGGGAGAGTTGGCTCAGGTCTGACTCCTGATTCTGCCACACTCTCCCTGAGCCCCCCCAAGAAATTTTTGGGGCTGACTCTCAGCCTTCCATCCGAGTCGCCGTGCTGCCTCCTCATACCGGCGCCTCTCCGCTTTCACCGCCTCCAGTTCTTCTTTGGGGCGGCGATATTCTCCAGGCTGAGCCCAGGGTCCTTCTCCGTTTAGGATTTCCTCCCATGTCCAGAAATCCTTATTGCGCATCTCCTCTTTGGGCTGCTCCTGCCTGTTGACACGCTGCTTGGTCCGTTGGTGGTGGGTGATTCTGTTACGGTTTTCTAGGTGTGAAGGATAGTCGGAGCAAAATGCAGCTTGTAGATTGCGATCCATGTCAAATGAACAACGTGAAACACGAATAAACACAAAACACTACAAAACAAAGAACGTAAAGAAAACCGAAACAGCCTATACTTGTGTAAACTAACACAGAGCGAGGAACAACGACACATAGGACAATCAGCCACGACAAACTCAAAGAATATGGCTGCCTAAATATGGTTCCCAATCAGAGACAACGATAAACACCTGCCTCTGATTGAGAACCACTCCAGACAGCCATAGATTTTGCTAGATAACCCCACTAGCTACAATCCCAATACATACACACCAAAACCCCAAGACAAAACACACCACAATACAAAAACCCCATGCCACACCCTGGCCTGACCCAATACATGAAGAAAAACACAAAATACTTAGACCAGGGCGTGACAGAGGGTAAGAAAATACTTCAGTCTGATTGGCTGATAGGAGCAGAGAGGGTAAGAAAAGACAAAGGTAAATCACAATCAGTAAAATAAATACACTAACTAGCAGATGAACATCTGCCATTAACATCAATGATCAGCTGATAACCCCCTTCTTTTCCCCATGTCTATCATGTCTTTAGGAGGCACTGAACTGAGTGTGTTGTTGCAGAAATACATAGGTCTATGTTCAAAGATGTTAACATGTACAGACTTTTGGTCTTTTCAGAATGTCACCCTTTTTCCATTTTGAGCACCTGCCCACTGAAAGGTCTGTCCACGGCCCTGGTGTGTGTATGTCCACGGCCCTGGTGTGTGTATGTGCATGTGTGTGTGCGCACTGGTGTGTGTACCTTGGCATTGACCAGTGAAGGCTTGTAGACAGAGTGTCAACAGGAACAGAATACTCAGAGTCCTTCCTCTTCCTCGTTCCATCTCTGCTACAGCGGCCATCAAAAACAAAACAGACAATGACCTCATTACAAAAACAAAGTCCACATGAACTAAATTCGATTTTTTCTCATCTATTTGACTTTAAAACAATATGAACTATTAGAAGAGTAATGCTATGTGTTGTAACTATTGTAAAACAAAGTACATTCCCTAACAACGTAGCCTATATAAGGAAAACATAATGTACTCATATAGGGGATGTCAAATTACATCCTAAACATGCTTATCATTCTACAGTGGACATTCTGCTACGTGTTAGGACCAGATACACCAGGGATAGACCAGGGGCTAAAGTATGACCGTGGTTCCCTGCACAGGAGTTTCATTGCATCAACCAATGGTTGCATGCCACATCATCAACTGTGCTGTCAGGCTGTAGCATATGATTAAATAAAGGTTAAATAAATAAATAAATAAATAAAAATGATGTGGAAATCTGATATCAGTGGAGGCTGGTGGGAGAAGATATAGGAGGAGGGGCTCATTGTAACGGCTGGAATGGAATCATTGGAACCGTGTCAAACATGTTGTTTCCATGTGTTTGATGTGTAGGTACCACTAAATGTATTCCATTCCATCCATTACAATAAACCATCCTTCCTATGGCTCCTCCAACCAGCCTCCTCTGTCTGACATGTAAAATACCTATCCAGGCATTACAATACACCATCCCTCCTATGGCTCCTCCCACCAGCCTCCTCTGTCTGACATGTAAAATACCTATCCAGGCATTACAATACACCATCCCTCCTATGGCTCCTCCCACCAGCCTCCTCTGTCTGACATGTAAAATACCTATCCAGGCATTACAATAAACCATCCCTCATATGGCTCCTCCCACCAGCCTCCAGGCATTATAATATCTGTCATACATCATCAATTAGATATATAGCCGGGTTACCCAACTCGCGGCCCACGGGCTGAATTTGGCCGGCAGGTGGTTTAATTTGGCCCACCAATTTTGTTAGCAAAACATTAAGACTGAAACAACACGAGGAAATCAGCCCTTGAACTCTCTTAGGTAAATATCATAGACCCAGACCTGTGCTACACTATCTTGGCCTAGACCCTCTGGTTTCTATTTAATTAAACAAGATAAATGTTTCAGGTAAAAGTGAAAAACCTAATTCTCCTTTCATTGTTATCCAATATTAAACCACATGTATAAATACAAACAGAAGAATGTGATTGTTGACTTTCCAAGAAACTTGTTTATTTTGAATAAATTGTCTTGACATGTCTAGTGATGATCAAACCTGGTATAAATAAAATGTTTACTCCATATTGTGCTACAGTTATCACAATACATTGTTGTACATTTCATTCGTAAGGTAGTTAATTTGAATACTCACTTTTAGTGTAGTTGCACGTGTCTGTTAATTGTCCCCTGTTGTGACTGTGAGAGCTGAAGCTATGTGCTGCAACTTATAGTCGGAGTTAAGTTTCGTTTCACCTGTAACTAGTCATTTCTAGCCAATGAGAGGAGTAATTCACCTCAGGACAGACAGAGGCTGAAATCTGATTGGGTGTCACTATTATCAACCTCCTCTGACAACTCAACCTTGGATTAGCCACAACTCTGGGTAAAATGAAATGTGTTGGACACAGACCTCTTCTTCTGGGAAAAAGGTTCAAATTAAAATAGCAAATAAAACATTTTCAAATGTAACTATGTAGTTGTCTAACCTGGTCCCAGATCTGTTTGTTCTCTTTCCAACTCCATTGATCACTATATACTGTAGTTGTCTAACCTGGTCCCAGATCTGTTTGTTCTCTTCCAAATCCATTGATCACTATATACTGTAGTTGCCAAGCCTGGTCCCAGATCTGTTTGTTCTCTTTCCAACTCCATTGATCACTATATACTGTAGTTGCCTAGCCTGGTCCCAGATCTGTTTGTTCTCTTTCCAACTCCATTGATCACTATCAAGCCATGACAATGAGTGACAAGGAGATGTAATAATACCACAAACAGCCTGCCGCTTAGGCTCATAGTTGCCTAGGTCTTCTAATGTAATCGTTGTACGTCATTTAATTAGTAAGGTAGTTAAGTTGAATACTCGCTGTTAGTGAAGCTATTAGCTGGACCTTACAGGTAACTACCAAAATAAAGGAAACACCAACATAATGTGTGTTAATAGGTGTTGGGCACCACGAAGTGCAAGAACTGCTTCAATGCACATAGACTCTACAAGTGTCTAGAACTCTATTGTTTGGTTGATGGTGGTGGAAACACTCTCTCAGGTGTTGATCCAGAGTCTCCCTTAAGGGTTCAACTGGGTTGAGATCTGGTGACTGAGACAGCCAAGGCATATGGTTTACATAGTTTTCATGCTCATCAAACCATTCAGTGACCTCTCATACCCTGTGGATGGGGACATTATCATCCTGGAAGAGACCACTCCCATCAGGATAGACATTATTCACCACAGGTTGAAGGTGATCACTCAGAATGGCTGAGTATTTACTGGTGTTTACCTTGGTCTCTAAGTGGTTGAGAGCTGACAGAACCCTCAATTACTCAAGTGTTTCTTGTATTTTGGCAGTTATCTGTACATTCCGAGTTAAGTTTCATTTCCCCTGTAACCAGTCATTTATAGCCAATGAGAGAGTGTTACTAGGCAAGAATAATTCAACTCAGAACACGCAGAGTCTGAATTCTGATTGGGTGTCACTATTATCAACCTCCTCCTGACAATTCACAACATTGGCTGTCTGCCCAGAATCAGAGTTGAGAGCAGAAGAAGTGTTGTTTGAAGATGAAAGCGCATCGAGTATCATTAGTGAGAAGGATGGGTGGACAACAGTGAAGTCCAAGAATTGAACAAAAAGGGCAGCAATTGTTGTGGAAAATTAGTCTGTTGAATCGTTGCTTGTTGGAGTATGTTTTTGTTTTGATAAAGATGTTTATTTGGGAAACTCGTTTGAAGTCACAAGGATGGTGAAGAAGCTGTGGGAAAAGTGGATGCAGTCAGTAGATGTTGTCACTTTAATATAGTACCTTGATTTACTCATCTCATATGTATATACAGTATTCTAATCCATCTACACCGAACCCAAACCGGCTGCGCGACATCGTGCATACATTTCTTTCGTCCCCCCACACCACACTCAGGTTAAAATATCAAAACAAACTCTGAACCAATGACATTAATTTGGGGACAGGTTGAAAAGCATTAAACATGTATGGCAACTTAGCTAGCTGGCACATGCTAACTAATTTGTCCTATTTAGCTAGCTGGCACATGCTAACTAATTTGTCCTATTTAGCCAGCTGGCACTTGCTAACTAATTTGTCCTATTTAGCTAGCTGGCACATGCTAACTAATTTGTCCTATTTAGCTAGCTGGCACTTGCTAACTAATTTGTCCTATTTAGCTAGCTGGCACTTGCTAACTAATTTGTCCTATTTAGCTAGCTGGCACTTGCTAACTAATTTGTCCTATTTAGCTAGCTGGCACACGCTAACTAATTTGTCCTATTTAGCTAGCTGGCACTTGCTAACTAATTTGTCCTATTTAGCTAGCTGGCACTTGCTAACTAATTTGTCCTATTTAGCTAGCTGGCACTTGCTAACTAATTTGTCCTATTTAGCTAGCTGGCACTTGCTAACTAATTTGTCCTATTTAGCTAGCTGGCACTTGCTAACTAATTTGTCCTATTTAGCTAACTAATTTGTCCTATTTAGCTTGCTAACTAATTTGTCCTATTTAGCTAGCTGGCACTTGCTAACTAATTTGTCCTATTTAGCTAGCTGGCACTTGCTAACTAATTTGTCCTATTTAGCTAGCTGGCACTTGCTAACTAATTTGTCCTATTTAGCTAGCTGGCACTTGCTAACTAATTTGTCCTATTTAGCTAGCTGGCACTTGCTAACTAATTTGTCCTATTTATGGCACTTGCTAACTAATTTGTCCTATTTAGCTAGCTGGCACTTCGGAACTAACTAGCTGGCATTTGTCTGCTAACCATGTGTAGCTGAGCTGGCACATGCTAACTAATTTGTCCTATTTGAGCTAACATTGCTTAATATTGTATTCCTTTCCTTTACTTAGATTTGTGACCAATAAATTAGGTAATTTGATAGATATTACCTGTTAGATATTGCTGCACTGTCGGAACTAGAAGCATGTGCATTTCGCTAACATGTGTATGTGACCAATAACATCTGCTAACCATGTGTATGTGACCAATAACATCTGCTAACCATGTGTATGTGACCAATAACATCTGCTAACCATGTGTATGTGACCAATAGCATTTGATGTGATTTGATTTGATATAAGATACGCTGTTTATAAATGCTGAATATACAAGAATATATAAAGGTATAAGATACGCTGATGCAACACGATGTAATGCAAGAAATGTACAAGAATTTGCCACGTTTCAAGTGTTTGCAGACGGAAGGAATATGTTATTGAAGAGTCTGTGAATGTCAAATGTTGCAAATCTGGTGTGGATCATATTCCCTAATTCCCAAAGTGCCCTGTTAGGGTGAAAGAGGTTGAGGGGTCAAGGATCAGGGCTGTACAACAAATCTCCTATGTGGAGGCAGTGAAGAGAGTTGAAAGGGCAAGAGGTCACAGTTCTGAAGAAGAGATGGAGGTTGATGCACCGTAAACATTTGCAAATGTTATACAGTGGGGCAAAAAAGTATTTAGTCAGCCACCAATTGTGCAAGTTCTCCCACTTAATGAGATGAGAGAGGCCTGTAATTTTCATCATAGGTACACTTCAACAATGACAGACAAAGTTAGAAGAAAAAATCCAGAAAATCACATTGTAGGATTTTTAATGAATTTATTTGCAAATTATGCTGTAGGGTGCCATTTGTGACTCATGCTACATGTGCCGATGTCTCTTTAGATAAATATCTTATAAATATCTTATATTTAGTAGTGCACAAGGGTCCTGGTTAAAGTAGTGCACTAGGGGCCTGGTAGAAAGTAGTGCACTAGGGTCCTGGTAGAAAGTAGTGCACTAGGGTCCTGGTAGAAAGTAGTGCACTAGGGTCCTGGTAGAAAGTAGTGCACTAGGGTCCTGGTAGAAAGTAGTGCACTAGGGTCCTGGTAGAAAGTAGTGCACTAGGGTCCTGGTAGAAAGTAGTGCAAGTAGTGCACTATTAACGGAATATGATGCCATTTGTGACTCATGCTACATGTGCCGATGTCTCTTTAGATAAATATCTTATAAATATCTTATATTTAGTAGTGCACTAGGGACCTGGTAGAAAGTAGTGCACTAGGGCCCTGGTTAAAGTAGTGCACTAGTGCACTAGGGGCCTGGTAGAAAGTAGTGCACTAGGGGCCTGGTTAAAGTAGTGCACTAGGGGCCTGGTAGAAAGTAGTGCACTAGGGGCCTGGTTAAAGTAGTGCACTAGGGGCCTGGTAGAAAGTAGTGCACTAGGGTCCTGGTTAAAGTAGTGCACTAGGGGCCTGGTAGAAAGTAGTGCACTAGGGGCCTGGTTAAAGTAGTGCACTAGGGGCCTGGTAGAAAGTAGTGCACTAGGGTTCTGGTTAAAGTAGTGCACTAGGGGCCTGGTTAAAGTAGTGCACTAGGGGCCTGGTAGAAAGTAGTGCACTAGGGTCCTGGTTAAAGTAGTGCACTAGGGGCCTGGTAGAAAGTAGTGCACTAGGGTCCTGGTTAAAGTAGTGCACTAGGGGCCTGGTAGAAATTAGTGCACTAGGGTCCTGGTAGAAAGTAGTGCACTAGGGTCCTGGTAGAAAGTAGTGCACTAGGGTCCTGGTAGAAAGTAGTGCACTAGGGTCCTGGTAGAAAGTAGTGCACTAGGGTCCTGGTAGAAAGTAGTGCACTAGGGGCCTGGTAGAAAGTAGTGCACGATTAACGGAATATGGTGCCATTTGTGACTCATGCTACATGTGCCGATGTCTCTTTAGATAAATATCTTATATTTTTACAACATGTCCTTTGTTGTCCAATGGGACGATGATGAACTAGTTCTGCATGTTACCACATGTCCATTATTATCCAATGGAACGATGATGAACTAGTTCTGCATGTTACCACATGTCCATTATTATCCAATGGAACGATGATGAACTAGTTCTGCATGTTACCACATGTCCATTATTATCCAATGGAACGATGATGAACTAGTTCTGCATGTTACCACATGTCCATTATTATCCAATGGGACGATGATGAACTAGTTCTGCATGTTACCACATGTCCATTATTATCCAATGGAACGATGATGAACTAGTTCTGCATGTTACCACATGTCCATTATTATCCAATGGGACGATGATGATCTGGTTCTGCATGTTTCCAAACAGGGAAAGAGAAACTGTAGATAACTGCCATGATTAAAACAGTCATGAGATGTTCAGGGGTTATTTCAGGTCAGACTCACTAGATGGTGACTATAGTAGCTGCTGTTATTTGTCCTGTTTCACACTTGTCCAGGTGTTTCACACATATCCCAACACCCACAGAGAGCTGGGGTCTTTAGACAGGGTCAGACATTATCAACACCCACAGAGAGCTGGGGTCTTTAGACAGGGTCAGACCAGACATTATCCACACCCACAGAGAGCTGGGGTCTTTAGACAGGGTCAGACATTATCAACACCCACAGAGAGCTGGGGTCTTTAGACAGGGTCAGACATTATCAACACCCACAGAGAGCTGGGGCTTTAGACAGGGTCAGACATTATCAACACCCACAGAGAGCTGGGGTCTTTAGACAGGGTCAGACATTATCAACACCCACAGAGAGCTGGGGTCTTTAGACAGGGTCAGACATTATCAACACCCACAGAGAGCTGGGGTCTTTAGACAGGGTCAGACATTATCAACACCCACAGAGAGCTGGGGTCTTTAGACAGGGTCAGACATTATCAACACCCACAGAGAGCTGGGGTCTTTAGACAGGGTCAGACATTATCAACACCCACAGAGAGCTGGGGTCTTTAGACAGGGTCAGACATTATCAACACCCACAGAAAGCTGGGGTCTTTAGACAGGGTCAGACATTATCAACACCCACAGAGAGCTGGAGTCTTTAGAGAGGGTCAGACATTATCAACACCCACAGAGAGCTGGAGTCTTTAGACAGGGTCAGACATTATCAACACCCGCAGAGAGCTGGAGTCTTTAGACAGGGTCAGACATTATCAACACCCACAGAGAGCTGGAGTCTTTAGACAGGGTCAGACATTACCAACACCCACAGAGAGCTGGGGTCTTTAGACAGGGTCAGACATTATCAACACCCACAGAGAGCTGGAGTCTTTAGACAGGGTCAGACATTATCAACACCCACAGAGAGCTGGGGTCTTTAGACAGGGTCAGACATTATCAACACCCGCAGAGAGCTGGGGTCTTTAGACAGGGTCAGACATTATCAACACCCACAGAGAGCTGGGGTCTTTAGACAGGGTCAGACATTATCAACACCCACAGAGAGCTGGGGTCTTTAGACAGGGTCAGACATTATCAACACCCACAGAGAGCTGGGGTCTTTAGACAGGGTCAGACATTATCAACACCCACAGAGAGCTGGGGTCTTTAGACAGGGTCAGACATTATCAACACCCACAGAGAGCTGGCGTCTTTAGACAGGGTCAGACATTATCAACACCCACAGAGAGCTGGGGTCTTTAGACAGGGTCAGACATTATCAACACCCACAGAGAGCTGGGGTCTTTAGACAGGGTCAGACATTATCAACACCCACAGAGAGCTGGGGTCTTTAGACAGGGTCAGACATGATCAATGACATCCCTGGAGCAATTGAGGTTGAGTGCCTTGCTGTATATACTGTGTATACAGTATTGGATTGAAAATCAGCCTGTGTGTGTGTATACAGTATTGGATTGAATCCCAGCCTGTGTGTGTGTATACAGTATTGGATTGAATCTCAGCCTGTGTGTGTCTGTACAGTGTTGGATTGAATCCCAGTCTGTGTGTCGATACAGTATTGGATTAAATCCCAGCCTGTGTGTGTCTATACAGTATTGGATTGAATCCCAGCCTATGTGTCTGTCTGTACAGTATTGGATTGAATCCCAGCCTATGTGTCTGTCTGTACAGTATTGGATTGAATCCCAGCCTGTGTGTCTGTCTATACAGTATTGGTTTGAATCCCAGCCTGTGTGTGTCTATACAGTATTGGATTGAATCCCAGCCTATGTGTCTGTCTGTACAGTATTGGATTGAATCCCAGTCTGTGTGTCTGTCTATACAGTATTGGATTGAATCCCAGCCTGTGTGTGTGTATACAGTATTGGATTGAATCCCAGCCTGTGTGTGTGTATACAGTATTGGATTGAATATCAGCCTGTGTGTGTCTATACAGTATTGGATTGAAAATCAGCCTATGTGTGTGTATACAGTACTGGATTGAATCCCAGGCTGTGTGTATCTATACAGTATTGGATTGAATCCCAGCCTGTGTGTGTCTATACAGTATTGGATTGAATCCCAGCCTATGTAGGTCTATACAGTATTGGATTGAATCCCAGGCTGTGTGTGTCTATACAGTATTGTATTGAATCCCAGGCTGTGTGTGTCTATACAGTATTGGACTGAATCCCAGGCTGTGTGTGTCTATACAGTATTGTATTGAATCCCAGCCTATGTAGGTCTATACAGTATTGGATTGAATCCCAACCTATGTGTGTCTATACAGTATTGGATTGAATCCCAGCCTATGTGTCTGTACAGTAATGGATTGAATCCCAGCCTATGTGTCTATGTCTGTACAGTGTTGGATTGAATCCCAGTCTGTGTGTCTATACAGTATTGGATTAAATCCCAGCCTGTGTGTGTCTATACAGTATTGGATTGAATCCCAGCCTATGTGTCTGTCTGTACAGTATTGGATTGAATCCCAGCCTATGTGTCTGTCTGTACAGTATTGGTTTGAATCCCAGCCTGTGTGTGTCTATACAGTATTGGATTGAATCCCAGCCTATGTGTCTGTCTGTACAGTATTGGATTGAATCCCAGTCTGTGTGTCTGTCTATACAGTATTGGATTGAATCCCAGCCTGTCTGTCTGTCTATACAGTATTGGATTGTATCCCAACCTATGTGTCTATACAGTATTGGATTGAATCCCAGCCTATGTGTCTGTACAGTATTGGATTGAATCCCAGCCTATGTGTCTATACAGTATTGGATTGAATCCCAACCTATGTGTGTCTATACAGTTGACCATCATTTCTCATGTTGATAGTGGAGTCTCTTCTGGTTCTAAAGTACAGTTGTGTTCTAATACAGTATAATGGAACCCTTCTACTTCACAATGGGAGTGTAACAATGGAGCAGAACGTTCTGTTTTCTCTTTTCCAAACTGGTTGAAAGACTATTTAACCCTGTAACCCAGCAACACGTCTGGCTGATACTAACTCACAGTCCTGCTGACTTCAGTCTTGAAAGACTATTTAACCCTGTAACCCAGCAACACGTCTGGCTGATACTAACTCACAGTCCTGCTGACTTCAGTCTTGAAAGACTATTTAACCCTGTAACCCAGCAACACGTCTGGCTGATACTAACTCACAGTCCTGCTGACTTCAGTCTTGAAAGACTATTTAACCCTGTAACCCAGCAACAATTTCTCCCAGCAAACGTCTGGGTCTGGATTTGTTCTATTTAAAGAAACTGAGAAAGATTTTCTATTTCAAGTTTAAATCTGGGGAAATCAAACATGCAACAATTAGTGAACACTGACGACTAAAGGTTGTCCATCAAATGTCCATCAAAGATTGATAAATCATAAAACATTATACAGCACAACACAACATACTAATAATCTAATTAATAGACTTCTATATTTATACAATATATAATCCCTCTATATCCCTTTCAGTAGGTCTACGATACAAAATCCCTCTTTGTAATTGTTAAATGTTCTTGTTCCAAGAACAGTAGAAAACAGTAATGAGGTACAGCAGAAATACAGTAATGAGGTACAGTAGAAATACAGAAATGAGGTACAGTAGAAATACAGTAATGAGGTACAGTAGAAATACAGTAATGAGGTACAGTAGAAATACAGTAATGAGGTACAGTAAAAATACAATTGTGACGTAGAGTAAATTTCAACATTACTCACTGTGTTAATCATGTGGTGTTTAACACTAGAGGGAGAACAAACACCAGGGAGGGAGGGTAGAGAGAGGGTAGAGGGAGAACACACACCAGGGAGGGAGGGTAGAGAGAGGGTAGAGGGAGAACACACACCAGGGAGGGAGGGAGGGAGGGAGAGAACAAACACCAGGGAGGGAGGGTAGATCAGAAAACAAACACACAGGGAGGGGGAGGGTACAAGAGAACAATAACCAGGGAGGGAGGGTAGAGAAGAGACAAACACCAGGGAGGGACAATAGATAACAAACACCAGGGAGGGAGGGTAGATAGAGAACAAACACCAGGGAGGGAGGGTAAAGAACAAACACCAGGGAGGGAGGGTAGAAGAGAACAAACACCAGGGAGGGAGGGTACAGAGAGAACAAACACCAGGGAGGGAGGGTAGACAGAGAGAAAATACAGGGAGGGACAGTAGAGGGTAATGAGGGAGAAAACAGACCAGGGAGGGAGGGATACAGTAAGAGGGAGAACACAGACCAGGGAGGGAGGGTAGATCAGAGAGGGTAGAGGGAGAACACACACCAGGGAGGGAGGGAGGGAGGGTAGAGGGAGAACACACACCAGGGAGGGAGGGAGGGTAGAGAGGGGGAGAACACCAGGGAGGGAGGGACCAGGGAGAGGGAGAGGGAACACAGACCAGGGAGGGAGGGAGAACACACACCAGGGAGGGAGGGTAGAGAGAGGGTAGAGGGAGAACACAGACCAGGGAGGGAGGGTAGAGAGAGGGTAGAGGGAGAACACAGACCAGGGAGGGAGGGTAGAGAGAGGGTAGAGGGAGAACACAGACCAGGGAGGGAGGGTAGAGAGAGGGTAGAGGGAGAACACACAGGGACCAGGGAGGGAGGGTAGAGAGAGGGTAGAGGGAGAACACAGACCAGGGAGGGAGGGTAGAGAGAGGGTAGAGGGAGAACACAGACCAGGGAGGGAGGGTAGAGAGAGGGTAGAGGGAGAACACAGACCAGGGAGGGAGGGTAGAGAGAGGGTAGAGGGAGAACACAGACCAGGGAGGGAGGGAGAGAGAGGGTAGAGGGAGAACACAGACCAGGGAGGGAGGGTAGAGAGAGGGTAGAGGGAGAACACACACCAGGGAGGGAGGGTAGAGAGAGGGTAGAGGGGAACACAGACCAGGGAGGGAGGGTAGAGAGAGGGTAGAGGGAGAACACACACCAGGGAGGGAGGGTAGAGAGAGGGTAGAGGGAGAACACAGACCAGGGAGGGAGGGGAGAGGATAGAGGGAGAACACAGACCAGGGAGGGAGGGTAGAGAGAGGGTAGAGGGAGAACACAGACCAGGGAGGGAGGGTAGAGAGAGGGTAGAGGGAGAACACACAGACCAGGGAGGGAGGGTAGAGAGAGGGTAGAGGGAGAACACAGACCAGGGAGGGAGGGTAGAGAGAGGGTAGAGGGAGAACACAGACCAGGGAGGGAGGGTAGAGAGGATAGAGGGAGAACACAGACCAGGGAGGGAGGGTAGAGAGGAGGGTAGAGGGAGAACACAGACCAGGGAGGGAGGGTAGAGAGAGGGTAGAGGGAGAACACAGACCAGGGAGGGAGGGTAGAGGGAGAACACAGACCAGGGAGGGTAGAGGGAGAACACAGACCAGGGAGGGAGGGTAGAGGAGAGGGTAAGGGAGAACACAGACCAGGGAGGGACACAGACCAGAGGGAGGGGGGAGGGAGAGAGGATAGAGGGAGAACACAGACCAGGGAGGGAGGGTAGAGAGAGGGTAGAGGGAGAACACAGACCAGGGAGGGAGGGTAGAGAGAGGGTAGAGGGAGAACACAGACCAGGGAGGGAGGGTAGAGAGAGGGTAGAGGGAACACAGACCAGGGGTAGGGAGGGTAGAGGGAGAACACAGACCAGGGAGGGAGAGGAGGGTAGAGGGAGAACACACACCAGGGAGGGAGGGTAGAGAGAGGGTAGAGGGAGAACACAGACCAGGGAGGGAGGGTAGAGAGAGGGTAGAGGGAGAACACAGACCAGGGAGGGAGGGAGAGGAGGGTAGAGGGAGAACACAGACCAGGGAGGGAGGGTAGAGAGAGGATAGAGGGAGAACACAGACCAGGGAGGGAGGGTAGAGGGAGAACACAGAGGGTAGAGGGAGAACACAGACCAGGGAGGGAGGGTAGAGAGAGGGTAGAGGGAGAACACAGACCAGGGAGGGAGGGTAGAGAGAGGATAGAGGGAGAACACAGACCAGGGAGGGAGGGTAGAAAGAGGGTAGAGGGAGAACACAGACCAGGGAGGGAGGGTAGAGGGAGAACACAGACCAGGGAGGGAGGGTAGAGAGAGGATAGAGGGAGAACACAGACCAGGGAGGGAGGGTAGAGAGAGGATAGAGGGAGAACACAGACCAGGGAGGGAGGGTAGAGAGAGGGTAGAGGGAGAACACAGACCAGGGAGGGAGGGTAGAGAGAGGGTAGAGGGAGAACACAGACCAGGGAGGGAGGGTAGAGAGAGGGTAGAGGGAGAACACAGACCAGGGAGGGAGGGTAGAGGAGGGTAGAGGGAGAACACAGACCAGGGAGGGAGGGTAGAGAGAGGGTAGAGGGAGAACACAGACCAGGGAGGAAGGATAGAGAGAGGGTAGAGGGAGAACACAGACCAGGGAGGAAGGATAGAGGGAGAACACAGACCAGAGAGGAAGGAAAGGATATCTTTCTGTCTGTTTGTTTTTGTTGAGTTATAAATGTCATCCTACAGTATGTTATTATCCCTAAGCCTCTGAATAATAAACATGGTAAATAACTGATCATATTAGAAAGTGTTGAACAATCAAACAATGATGGTTGTCATTGTACAGTATTAATATATTGTACTGCTACTACTCGACATTAAGATGAGGAAGAGATTGGTACTTCACACTGCCTCCTCTTCCTCATTTAATCAGAATCGTCTAAATGTTCAGCTAATTCATTTGCAAATACAGCAGCTCCAACTGGAATTGCTAATGGTCCTGCTACCACCGCTGTGAAAACAGTTGCTAACAATCCCAATATGCCATCTGACGACGACTTCCTCGTCCTCTGCTGTCTCGTCCTCTGCTGTCTCGTCCTCTCCTCCTCTCTCGCCTTTGCTACCTGTTTTCTGATCTCCTCCTCATGTTTCTTCTTATCCTCCTGTCTCTTCTCCTCCTCCTGTCTCTTCCTCTCCTCCTCTCTCACCTTCTCTAACCGTTTTCTGATCTCCTCCTCCTGTCTCTTCCTCTCCTCCTGTCTCTTCCTCTCCTCCTCTCTCGCCTTCTCTTCCCGTTTCCTGATCTCCTCCTCTTGTTTCTTCTTCGCCTCCTCCTCTCTCTCCTTCTTCTCCTGTTTCTTCCTCTCCTCCTCCTCTTTGATCTTCCTCTGAACCTCCTGGTACATCTCATTGGTGTAGTGTTGTCCTCCATTCTTCATCACCATCTCATCTATCTTCTTCAGCAGCTCTGTGACCTGAGTGTTGTCATTCTTCTTTTTATTATTGAAGACATGATTTCTGCCCTTAAAGACCTTGACGAGTTTCATAAGCTCCTCACTCTCACTTAGAAAGTCCACCATTGATTTGTCCTCCAGCTGGTCTCCTCCGGTGAACAGAATGATGGTGTACATTGATGCCTCTTCTCCAAAGTTCTCCTGGATCCACTTCACAGTGTTCCTCTCCTCCTCTGTGAACCTCCCCAGTCTGATCACCAGCAGGAAGGCGTGAGGTCCTGGGACTGACATGTAGATGGCCTTTTCTATCTCACTTTTCATCTCTTCTTTAGACATTGTTGTGTCATAGAGCCCCGGGGTGTCGATGACATCAATCTTCCTCCCATCCACCTCCCCACTCTGTTTCTCACAGTGAACAGTGACAGACTCAGGGGAGAGGTCTTCTCTAAACACCTTTCTCCCCAGGATGGTGTTTCCTGTTGCACTCTTCCCTGCTCCAGTCTTCCCTATCAGAACTATCCTCAGATCAGAGGGCTGCCCTGAATCTGTGAAAACAGACAAGAAGTGCTTGAGTTGATAGTGATTGTCTTGATGAAAACCTAATGAAATGTGTGTGTCAGGCTCTAACTGTGCAGAGCACAAGCCCCATTGTCCTTCTAGTCTCTAAAGCACCCTTTTGGGTAGTGGTATAATTTCCCCCATAATATTATTTGTTACACTTGTTCTGAACCCACTGCTAGCAAGTTGTCGTCCAGTTCATCACCCCCCACCCCATCCGTTGGTTGAGCCTGTTTCCCAGTCTGGCCTGTAAGGAGACGCCCAGCTTGAAAGACCTTAACATTTATTTAACACTTGATAATACTTGATTTAGCCTACATCATCATCCACATTCAGTCTGATTGGCTGATTGGAGCAGAGAGAGAGAGAGAGGAAGAAAATACTTCAGTCTGATTGGCTGAGAGAGAGAGAGACAGAGAGAGAGACAGAGAGAGAGACAGAGAGACAGAGCGAGACAGAGAGAGAGACAGAGAGACAGAGCGAGACAGAGAGAGAGAGAGAGAGAGAGAGAGAGAGAGAGAGAGACAGAGAGAGAGAGACAGAGACAGAGAGAGAGAGACAGAGAGAGAGAGGGAGAGAGAGAGAGAGAGAGAGAGAGAGAGAGAGAGAGAGAGAGAGAGAGACAGAGAGAGAGAGACAGAGAGACAGAGAGACAGAGACAGTGTGTGTGTGTGTGTGTGTGTGTGTGTGTGTGTGTGTGTGTGTGTGTGTGTGTGTGTGTGTGTGTGTGTGTGTGTGTGTGTGTGTGTGTGCGTGCGTGCGTGCGTGCATGCACCTTGGCATTGACCAGTGAAGGCTTGCAGACAGAGTGTCAACAGTAACAGAATCTTCAGAGTCCCTCCTCTTCTTCGTCCCATATCTGTTACAGTGACATATCAAAAACATGGAATTAGATGATGATCTCATTACAAATAACAAAGTCCACAAACTAAATTAGAATTTCTTCTCAGCTATTTCACTGTCAAACAATGTAAACCAGGGGCGTAAAACTCATGGAGGGCCTAATGTCTGCAGGTTTTTGTTTTTTTCCTTTCAATTAAGACTTAGACAACCAGATGAGGACAATTCCTTACTAATTAAGGACTTTACTTCATCAATCAGGCTAGATCTCCAAGAAGAGGGTTGGACTGGAAACCAACAGGACAGTAGATCTCCAAGAAGAGGGTTGAACTGGAAACCAACAGGACAGTAGATCTCCAGGAAGAGGGTTGGACTGGAAACCAACAGGACAGTAGATCTCCAAGAAGAGGGTTGAACTGGAAACCAACAGGACAGTAGATCTCCAGGAAGAGGGTTGGACTGGAAACCAACAGGACAGTAGATCTCCAGGAAGAGGGTTGAACTGGAAACCAACAGGACAGTAGATCTCCAGGAAGAGGGTTGGACTGGAAACCAACAGGACAGTAGATCTCCAGGAAGAGGGTTGAACTGGAAACCAACAGGACAGTAGATCTCCAGGAAGAGGGTTGAACTGGAAACCAACAGGACAGTAGATCTCCAGGAAGAGGGTTGAACTGGAAACCAACAGGACAGTAGATCTCCAGGAAGAAGGTTGAACTGAAAACCAACAGGACAGTAGATCTCCAGGAAGAGGGTTGAACTGGAAACCAACAGGAAAGTAGATCTCCAGGAAGAGGGTTGAACTGGAAACCAACAGGACAGTAGATCTCCAGGAAGAGGGTTGAACTGGAAACCAACAGGACAGTAGATCTCCAGGAAGAGGGTTGAACTGGAAACCAACAGGACAGTAGATCTCCAGGAAGAAGTTGAACTGGAAACCAACAGGACAGTAGATCTCCAGGAAGAGGGTTGGACTGGAAACCAACAGGACAGTAGATCTCCAGGAAGAGGGTTGAACTGGAAACCAACAGGACAGTAGATCTCCAGGAAGAGGGTTGAACTGGAAACCAACAGGACAGTAGATCTCCAGGAAGAGGGTTGAACTGGAAACCAACAGGACAGTAGATCTCCAGGAAGAGGGTTGAACTGGAAACCAACAGGACAGTAGATCTCCAGGAAGAGGGTTGAACTGGAAACCAACAGGACAGTAGATCTCCAGGAAGAGGGTTGAACTGGAAACCAACAGGACAGTAGATCTCCAGGAAGAGGGTTGAACTGGAAACCAACAGGACAGTAGATCTCCAGGAAGAGGGTTGAACTGGAAACCAACAGGACAGTAGATCTCCAGGAAGAGGGAAACCAACAGGACAGTAGATCTCCAGGAAGAGGGTTGAACTGGAAACCAACAGGACAGTAGATCTCCAGGAAGAGGGTTGAACTGGAAACCAACAGGACAGTAGATCTCCAGGAAGAGGGTTGAACTGGAAACCAACAGGACAGTAGATCTCCAGGAAGAGGGTTGAACTGGAAACCAACAGGACAGTAGATCTCCAGGAAGAGGGTTGAACTGGAAACCAACAGGACAGTAGATCTCCAGGAAGAGGGTTGAACTGGAAACCCAGGACAGGACAGTAGATCTCCAGGAAGAGGGTTGAACTGGAAACCAACAGGACAGTAGATCTCCAGGAAGAGGGTTGAACTGGAAACCAACAGGACAGTAGATCTCCAGGAAGAGGGTTGAACTGGAAACCAACAGGACAGTAGATCTCCAGGAAGAGGGTTGAACTGGAAACCAACAGGACAGTAGATCTCCAGGAAGAGGGTTGAACTGGAAACCAACAGGACAGTAGATCTCCAGGAAGAAGGTTGAACTGGAAACCAACAGGACAGTAGATCTCCAGGAAGAGGGTTGAACTGGAAACCAACAGGACAGTAGATCTCCAGGAAGAGGGTTGAACTGGAAACCAACAGGACAGTAGATCTCCAGGAAGAGGACAGGTTGAACTGGAAACCAACAGGACAGTAGATCTCCAGGAAGAGGGTTGAACTGGAAACCAACAGGACAGTAGATCTCCAGGAAGAGGGTTGAACTGGAAACCAACAGGACAGTAGATCTCCAGGAAGAGGGTTGAACTGGAAACCAACAGGACAGTAGATCTCCAGGAAGAGGGTTGAACTGGAAACCAACAGGACAGTAGATCTCCAGGAAGAGGGTTCAACTGGAAACCAACAGGACAGTAGATCTCCAGGAAGAGGGTTGAACTGGAAACCAACAGGACAGTAGATCTCCAGGAAGAGGGTTGGACTGGAAACCAACAGGACAGTAGATCTCCAGGAAGAGGGTTGGACTGGAAACCAACAGGACAGTAGATCTCCAGGAAGAGGGTTGGACTGGAAACCAACAGGACAGTAGATCTCCAGGAAGAGGGTTGAACTGGAAACCAACAGGACAGTAGATCTCCAGGAAGAGGGTTGAACTGGAAACCAACAGGACAGTAGATCTCCAGGAAGAGGGTTGAACTGGAAACCAACAGGACAGTAGATCTCCAGGAAGAGGGTTGAACTGGAAACCAACAGGACAGTAGATCTCCAGGAAGAGGGTTGAACTGGAAACCAACAGGACAGTAGATCTCCAGGAAGAGGGTTGGACTGGAAACCAACAGGACAGTAGATCTCCAGGAAGAGGGTTGAACTGGAAACCAACAGGACAGTAGATCTCCAGGAAGAGGGTTGAACTGGAAACCAACAGGACAGTAGATCTCCAGGAAGAGGGTTGAACTGGAAACCAACAGGACAGTAGATCTCCAGGAAGAGGGTTGAACTGGAAACCAACAGGACAGTAGATCTCCAGGAAGAGGGTTGGACTGGAAACCAACAGGACAGTAGATCTCCAGGAAGAGGGTTGGACTGGAAACCAACAGGACAGTAGATCTCCAGAGTGAACTGGAAACCAACAGGACAGTAGATCTCCAGGAAGAGGGTTGAACTGGAAACCAACAGGACAGTAGATCTCCAGGAAGAGGGTTGAACTGGAAACCAACAGGACAGTAGATCTCCAGGAAGAGGGTTCAACTGGAAACCAACAGGACAGTAGATCTCCAGGAAGAAGGTTGAACTGAAAACCAACAGGACAGTAGATCTCCAGGAAGAGGGTTGAACTGGAAACCAACAGGACAGTAGATCTCCAGGAAGAGGGTTCAACTGGAAACCAACAGGACAGTAGATCTCCAGGAAGAGGGTTGAACTGGAAACCAACAGGACAGTAGATCTCCAGGAAGAGGGTTGGACTGGAAACCAACAGGACAGTAGATCTCCAGGAAAGGGTTCAACTGGAAACCAACAGGACAGTAGATCTCCAGGAAGAGGGTTGAACTGGAAACCAACAGGACAGTAGATCTCCAGGAAGAGGGTTGGACTGGAAACCAACAGGACAGTAGATCTCCAGGAAGAGGGTTGAACTGGAAACCAACAGGACAGTAGATCTCCAGGAAGAGGGTTGAACTGGAAACCAACAGGACAGTAGATCTCCAGGAAGAAGGTTGAACTGAAAACCAACAGGACAGTAGATCTCCAGGAAGAGGGTTGAACTGGAAACCAACAGGAAAGTAGATCTCCAGGAAGAGGGTTGAACTGGAAACCAACAGGACAGTAGGTCTCCAGGAAGAGGGTTGAACTGGAAACCAACAGGACAGTAGATCTCCAGGAAGAGGGTTGGACTGGAAACCAACAGGACAGTAGATCTCCAGGAAGAGGGTTGAACTGGAAACCAACAGGACAGTAGATCTCCAGGAAGAAGTTGAACTGGAAACCAACAGGACAGTAGATCTCCAGGAAGAGAGTTGGACTGGAAACCAACAGGACAGTAGATCTCCAGGAAGAGGGTTGAACTGGAAACCAACAGGACAGTAGATCTCCAGGAAGAGGGTTGGACTGGAAACCAACAGGACAGTAGATCTCCAGGAAGAGGGTTGAACTGGAAACCAACAGGACAGTTGATCTCCAGGAAGAGGGTTGAACTGGAAACCAATAGGACAGTAGATCTCCAGGAAGAGGGTTGAACTGGAAACCAACAGGACAGTAGATCTCCAGGAAGAGGGTTCAACTGGAAACCAACAGGACAGTAGATCTCCAGGAAGAAGGTTGAACTGAAAACCAACAGGACAGTAGATCTCCAGGAAGAGGGTTGAACTGGAAACCAACAGGACAGTAGATCTCCAGGAAGAGGGTTCAACTGGAAACCAACAGGACAGTAGATCTCCAGGAAGAGGGTTGAACTGGAAACCAACAGGACAGTAGATCTCCAGGAAGAGGGTTGGACTGGAAACCAACAGGACAGTAGATCTCCAGGAAGAGGGTTCAACTGGAAACCAACAGGACAGTAGATCTCCAGGAAGAAGGTTGAACTGAAAACCAACAGGACAGTAGATCTCCAGGAAGAGGGTTGAACTGGAAACCAACAGGACAGTAGATCTCCAGGAAGAGGGTTCAACTGGAAACCAACAGGACAGTAGATCTCCAGGAAGAGGGTTGAACTGGAAACCAACAGGACAGTAGATCTCCAGGAAGAAGGGTTGGACTGGAAACCAACAGGAAACCAACAGGACAGTAGATCTCCAGGAAGAGGGTTGAACTGGAAACCAACAGGACAGTAGATCTCCAGGAAGAGGGTTGAACTGGAAACTAACAGGACAGTAGATCTCCAGGAAGAAGTTGAACTGGAAACCAACAGGACAGTAGATCTCCAGGAAGAGGGTTCGACTGGAAACCAACAGGACAGTAGATCTCCAGGAAGAGGGTTGGACTGGAAACCAACAGGACAGTAGATCTCCAGGAAGAGGGTTGGACTGGAAACCAACAGGACAGTAGATCTCCAGGAAGAGGGTTCGACTGGAAACCAACAGGACAGTAGATCTCCAGGAAGAGAGTGGAATCTCGAGCATCTTGCCTATTATAAACGGGTTACCAATGTAATTAGTACAGAACAAATATTTTTGGAATCATACCCATGTTTTGTGGTCTGATATACCACCAATCAGCATTCAGGGCTCGAACCACCTAGTTTATAATAGTTTATATAGTTTGAAAGGACACACACAGGTGTCTATGGATGGTTCATGGAAGGGAGGATGGATGGTTGTGGTTTGATTTGGATGGTTGTGGTTTGATTTCATTGGTCGATTTACAAAAATAAATGGTACAAATAAAAATTATCTCTCTACTGGTACCATGAGGACAACTGCCTCCCTCATCTCTCTCTACTGGTACCATGAGGACAACTGCCTCCCTCATCTCTCTCTACTGGTACCATGAGGACAACTGCCTCCCTCATCTCTCTCTACTGGTACCATGAGGACAACTGCCTCCCTCATCTCTCTCTACTGGTACCATAAGGACAACTGCCTCCCTCATCTCTCTCTACTGGTACCATGAGGACAGCTGCCTCCCTCATCTCTCTACTGGTACCATGAGGACAGCTGTCTCCCTCATCATTCTCTACTGGTACCATGAGGACAGCTGTCTCCCTCATCATTCTCTACTGGTACCATGAGGACAGCTGTCTCCCTCATCATTCTCTACTGGTACCATGAGGACAGCTGTCTCCCTCAACCCTCTCTACTGGTACCATGAGGACAGCTGTCTCCCTCATCATTCTCTACTGGTACCATGAGGACAGCTGTCTCCCTCATCTCTCTACTGGTACCCTGAGTACAGCTGTCTCCCTCGTCATTCTCTACTGGTACCATGAGGACAGCTGTCTCCCTCATCTCTCTACTGGTACCATGAGCACAGCTGTCTCCCTCATCTCTCTCTACTGGTACCATGAGGACAGCTGTCTCCCTCGTCATACTCTACTGGTACCATGAGGACAGCTCAAATTGAAACTTAATCCCTTAGTAATCTTATAGTAGACCAGTCAACCTGGAAAAAGTGCTGGGATTTATTTCTGCTTATTACGACTGTCATCAATGCTAGATAAAACATGTTTGCTGTGATACAAGGTCATTTTGGATTTCTAATACCATTTTCAACAGGTCAGAGGTCAAATGTGGTGAAAATTGTTAAATGTATGTAGATTTAGGTGGAATGTTCAATAAAAACGGAGTGGATTATCAAACAACACTTAGACTATAGAGTTTCTGCATTAGTAGTTGCTTTACATCCAGCTACTCTGCTTTCAGACATGCACATCCAGCTCATCAAATGCTTTACAAATGGGGTATTTGTGTGTCATAAGGAACATTAAGGGTATTTTAGTCTTTTTATAAAGGCCTTTTTCAATACATTTGTAAATGCCCTCATACCTGCAACAGCTGGAACTGGATCAGCTGCCATTTAGTAAATACTGTCTGACTGGACCACTGAGACCTGCTTCCCTTATGTTAATACAACAACTACAGGGTGGCAGGTAGCCTGGTGGTTAGAGTGTTGGGACAGTAACCTGAAGTTTGATACACTCTTAGAAAGAAAGGTGCAATCTAGAACCTTAAAGGGTTCTTAGGCTGTCCCCATAGGAGAACCCTTTGAAGAACTCTTTTAGGTTTCAGGTAGAACCCTTTCCACATATGGTTCTGTATGGAACCCAAAAGGGTTCTATCTGGAACCAAAAAGGGTTCTGCTACGTGGACAACCAAAAAAACCTTATGGAACCCTTATTTCTTAGAGTGTAGTCCTAATCCCCGAGCCGACAATGTGAAGCAAGGCAGTTAACCCCACCATAACAACTGCTCCCCAGGTGCCCAACGTGGCACGTGCTCAGAGGGGTCAGGTTAAAAGGGTTTCGGTTCGACCTTGTGTGTAATTTATGATTAAAATACATATTTTTTTTAATCAGTGATAGAGGGAAGTTGTATCATTAATGCCATATTGTGGTCTAGTCATTTAATCTCAGTAAGGACAGACAGACTTTTACAGTTATCCTTTATTTTCTTTACAGTAAAAGTTGTGTTTTTGTAAAAGTCCCTTTTGTTATTGTTTCCGTGGCGATGCTATGACATCTTTATGGTGTTGCTGCTGGAAATGTGTTCATTTGTAAAATACATTTGTGAATAAAAGTTCTTACCGTCTTTCTTCTCTTCTTCCTGGATGTTCTTAGAAAAGCTGTTCTGTAGTTCATCAGCTCCAGTCCTCAATGAAACTCTGGTTAGTTGGAGGAGAAGACAAAGAATGATCTCAGATCCAACTCTTCTGTTGGCTTCAAACTAGTGACTACACCCTCTACTGCTGTTTTACCAGAACAGAGTCGTTTCCAGGAAACGTGTGTGTGTGTGTGTGTGTGTGTGTGTGTGTGTGTGTGTGTGTTGTTTAAGGCTTTCAGCTTAGTCATAGGGTCTCAAAAAACAGGATATGGTACTATCAGAACAGGCATTCTGTGGGCATTTCAGAGAAACATGTGTATGTGCAATTGTGTAGGTGTGCCTGTTACTATAGAGGCAAAGTATGTGCCAAAAGGACACATTTTAAATGAAAAGTGGACACGTGTCATAAACCAGTAGGCTGCTTTTCTGTTAAGAGTTTGGTTGGCCCGCCTTACCCTTGAGATTTCACTCTCTATCGCTGGTCAGTGTTTTTCCTCATAAAACCTGACTTGAACCCTAACTCTAACCTTGATGCAACCTTAACCAAACTCCTAAGGCCTTTTTTGTTTGTTTTCATGAATTTTTACAATGTAGCCACATTTGGAATTTGCAGCTGGCCCTATCTAGCAGAAATTCAACACCTCTCCCTCCCTCTTTCCCTCCTCCCACTCTCTCCTGTCCTGTCCTCTCCTCTTCTCATCTCATATTTTATTCTTTCTCCTCCTTTTCTCCATTTCCCCTCCTTCTCCTATACATATCATCTCACCATCTCTCCTCTCTTTAGTGTGTACTGTGGGTATCTCTCCTCCATATCCATCCTCTCTCCATCTCTCCTCTCTTTAGTGTGTACTGTGGGTATCTCTCCTCTATATCCATCCTCTCTCCATCTCTCCTCTCTTTAGTGTGTACTGTGGGTATCTCTCCTCTATATCCATCCTCTCTCCATCTCTACTCCTGTCCTTATCTCAGTTCTAATCTGTTCACTGCCCATGTGAACCACTGCCCTGATTGCAATGTTGAGTAACATACACCTACCTACCTTACTTTCACTCTCAACACCTTGCCTTGCGTGCCAGCAAGGCTTTTGTCCATACACACATGCACCTACACACAAACACACATGCACGCACACGAACACAGACTCATACAAACACATACACTCACAAAGAAAGGGCTATGTACCAGGTCAGGGTTAGGTCCCTGTAATGGTAGTCTGTCAGTATCAGAGTCATGAGGGTCAGAGGCATGAGGGTCAGAGATATGAGGGTCAGAGTCATGAGGGTCAGAGATATGAGGGTCAGAGGTATGAGGGTCAGAGTCATGAGGGTCAGAGTCATGAGGGTCAGAGATATGAGGGTCAGAGGCATGAGGGTCAGAGGCATGAGGGTCAGAGATCTGAGTATCAGAGTCATGAGGGTCAGAGATATGAGGGTCAGAGTTATGAGGGTCAGAGGCATGAGGGTCAGAGGCACGAGGGTCAGAGATATGAGGGTCAGAGTCATGAGGGTCAGAGATATGAGGATCAGAGAGGGTGAATGTATTGAGAGGGCAAAGAGATTACAGCGAATATACCATACATTTACTGTTGAGTATGTTCAGTTAGCCCCACAAAGTGAAAGTTGAAAAACGAACCTACTCTGAGCTAACTTTGCCCCTTCCCCCTCTTCCTCTTCAAAGTATCACAAAGACAAACAGGAAACTCAGTGAGTCACAAGGCTGTGCTAAAAACATCACAATAACAAATCATGTGGTTTAATGTAGATTGTTTATTTAGCTTGTTTTCTATGTAGAATGTGGGCTTGTTGTCCATAGTTGTCTATATCATGAATGTGGGCTAGTTGTCCATAGTTGTCTATATCATTAATGTGGGCTAGTTGTCTAGTTGTCTATATCATGAATGTGGGCTAGTTGTCCATAGTTGTCTATATCATAATGTGGGCTAGTTGTCTATATCATGAATGTGGGCTAGTTGTCTAGTTGTCTATATCATGAATGTGGGCTAGTTGTCCGTAGTTGTCTATATCATGAATGTGGGCTAGTTGTCTATATCATGAATGTGGGCTAGTTGTCTAGTTGGCTATATCATTAATGTGGGCTAGTTGTCTATATCATGAATCTGGGCTTGTTGTCCATAGTTGTCTATATCATGAATGTGGGCTAGTTGTCTAGTTGTCTATATATTGAATGTGGGCTAGTTGTCCGTAGTTGTCTATATCATCAATGTGGGCTAATTGTCCATAGTTGGCTATATCATGAATGTGGGCTAGTTGTCTAGTTGTCTATATCATGAATGTGGGCTAGTTGTCTATATCATGAATGTGGGCAAGTTGTCTAGTTGTCTATATCATGAATGTGGGCTAGTTGTCTATATCATGAATGTGGGCTAGTTGTCCATAGTTGTCTATATCATTAATGTGGGCTAGTTGTCTATATCATGAATGTGGGCTAGTTGTCTAGTTGGCTATAGCATTAATGTGGGCTAGTTGTCTATATCATGAATCTGGGCTTGTTGTCCATAGTTGTCTATATCATGAATGTGGGCTAGTTGTCTAGTTGTCTATATATTGAATGTGGGCTAGTTGTCCGTAGTTGTCTATATCATCAATGTGGGCTAATTGTCCATAGTTGGCTATATCATGAATGTGGGCTAGTTGTCTAGTTGTCTATATCATGAATGTGGGCTAGTTGTCTAGTTGTCTATATCATGAATGTGGGCTAGTTGTCCATAGTTGTCTATATCATGAATGTGGGCTAGTTGTCTATATCATGAATGTGGGCAAGTTGTCTAGTTGTCTATATCATGAATGTGGGCTAGTTGTCTATATCATTAATGTGGGCTAGTTGTCCGTAGTTGTCTATATCATTAATGTGGGCTAGTTGTCTATATCATGAATGTGGGCTAGTTGTCCGTAGTTGTCTATATCATTAATGTGGGCTAGTTGTCTATATCATGAATGTGGGCTAGTTGTCTAGTTGTCTATATCATGAATGTGGGCTAATTGTCTATATCATGAATGTGGGCTAGTTGTCTATATCATTAATGTGGGGTAGTTGTCTAGTTGTCTATATCATGAATGTGGGCTAATTGTCTATATCATGAATGTGGGCTAGTTGTCTATATCATTAATGTGGGCTAGTTGTCGAGTTGTCTATATCATGAATGTGGGCTAATTGTCTATATCATGAATGTGGGCTAGTTGTCTATATCATTAATGTGGGCTAGTTGTCTAGTTGTCTATATCATGAATGTGGGCTAGTTGTCTAGTTGTCTATATCATGAATGTGGGCTAGTTGTCCATAGTTGTCTATATCATTAATGTGGGCTAGTTGTCTAGTTGTCTATATCATGAATGTGGGCTAGTTGTCCATAGTTGTCTATATCATTAATGTGGGCTAGTTGTCTAGTTGTCTATATCATTAATGTGGGCTAGTTGTCCATAGTTGTCTATATCATGAATGTGGCCTAGTTGTCCATAGTTGTCTATATCATGAATGTGGGCTAGTTGTCCATAGTTGTCTATATCATGAATGTGGGCTAGTTGTCCATAGTTGTCTATATCATGAATGTGGGCTAGTTGTCTAGTTGTCTATATCATGAATGTGGGCTAGTTGTCTAGTTGTCTATATCATAATGTGGGCTAGTTGTCTAGTTGTCTAGTTGTCTATATCATGAATGTGGGCTAGTTGTCCATAGTTGTCTATATCATCAATGTGGGCTAGTTGTCTAGTTGTCTATATCATAATGTGGGCTAGTTGTCCATAGTTGTCTATATCATGAATGTGGGCTAGTTGCCTATATCATGAATGTGGGCTAGTTGTCTAGTTGTCTATATCATGAATGTGGGCTAGTTGTCCATAGTTGTCTATATCATGAATGTGGGCTAGTTGTCCGTAGTTGTCTAAATCATGAATGTGGGCTAGTTGTCTAGTTGTCTATATCATTAATGTGGGCTAGTTGTCTAGTTGTCTATATCATAATGTGGGCTAGTTGTCTATATCATGAATGTGGGCTAGTTGTCTATATCATTAATGTGGGCTAGTTGTCTAGTTGTCTATATCATTAATGTGGGCTAGTTGTCTAGTTGTCTATATCATAATGTGGGCTAGTTGTCTAGTTGTCTATATCATGAATGTGGGCTAGTTGTCCATAGTTGTCTATATCATGAATGTGGGCTTGTTGTCTAGTTGTCTATATCATGAATGTGGGCTAGTTGTCTATATCATGAATGTGGGCTAGTTATCCATAGTTGTCTATATCATTAGTGTGGGCTAGTTGTCTAGTTGTCTATATCATTAATGTGGGCTAGTTGTCTACTTGTCTATATCATGAATGTGGGCTAGTTGTCTATATCATGAATGTGGGCTAGTTGTCTATATCATGAATGTGGGCTAGTTGTCTATATCATGAATGTGGGCTAGTTGTCTATATCATTAATGTGGGCTAGTTGTCTATATCATGAATGTGGGCTAGCTGTCTATATCATTAATGTGGGCTAGTTGTCTAGTTGTCTATATCATTAATATGGGCTAGTTGTCTACTTGTCTATATCATGAATGTGGGCTAGTTGTCTATATCATGAATGTGGGCTAGTTGTCTATATCATGAATGTGGGCTAGTTGTCTATATCATTAATGTGGGCTAGTTGTCTATATCATTAATGTGGGCTAGTTGTCTATATCATGAATGTGGGCTAGCTGTCTATATCATTAATGTGGGCTAGTTGTCTATATCATGAATGTGGGCTAGTTGTCTAGTTGTCTACATCATGAATGTGGGCTAGTTGTCTAGTTGTCTATATCATGAATGTGGGCTAGTTGTCCATAGTTGTCTATATCATGAATGTGGGCTAGTTGTCTATATCATGAATGTGGGTAAGTTGTCTAGTTGTCTATATCATGAATGTGGGCTAGTTGTCTATATCATTAATGTGGGCTAGTTGTCCGTAGTTGTCTATATCATTAATGTGGGCTAGTTGTCCATATCATGAATGTGGGCTAGTTGTCCGTAGTTGTCTATATCATTAATGTGGGCTAGTTGTCTATATCATGAATGTGGGCTAGTTGTCTAGTTGTCTATATCATGAATGTGGGCTAATTGTCTATATCATGAATTTGGGCTAGTTGTCTATATCATTAATGTGGGCTAGTTGTCTATATCATGAATGTGGGCTAATTGTCTATATCATGAATGTGGGCTAGTTGTCTATATCATTAATGTGGGCTAGTTGTCTAGTTGTCTATATCATGAATGTGGGCTAGTTGTCTAGTTGTCTATATCATGAATGTGGGCTAGTTGTCCATAGTTGTCTATATCATTAATGTGGGCTAGTTGTCTAGTTGTCTATATCATTAATGTGGGCTAGTTGTCCATGGTTGTCTATATCATGAATGTGGCCAAGTTGTCCATAGTTGTCTATATCATGAATGTGGGCTAGTTGTCCATAGTTGTCTATATCATTAATGTGGGCTAGTTGTCCATAGTTATCTATATCATGAATGTGGGCTAGTTGTCTAGTTGTCTATATCATGAATGTGGGCTAGTTGTCTAGTTGTCTATATCATAATGTGGGCTAGTTGTCTAGTTGTCTATATCATGAATGTGGGCTAGTTGTCCATAGTTGTCTATATCATCAATGTGGGCTAGTTGTCTAGTTGTCTATATCATAATGTGGGCTAGTTGTCCATAGTTGTCTATATCATCAATGTGGGCTAGTTGTCTAGTTGTCTATATCATGAATGTGGGCTAGTTGCCTATATCATGAATGTGGGCTAGTTGTCTAGTTGTCTATATCATGAATGTGGGCTAGTTGTCCATAGTTGTCTATATCATGAATGTGGGCTAGTTGTCTAGTTGTCTATATCATTAATGTGGGCTAGTTGTCTAGTTGTCTATATCATAATGTGGGCTAGTTGTCTATATCATGAATGTGGGCTAGTTGTCTATATCATTAATGTGGGCTAGTTGTCTAGTTGTCTATATCATTAATGTGGGCTAGTTGTCTAGTTGTCTATATCATAATGTGGGCTAGTTGTCTAGTTGTCTATATCATGAATGTGGGCTAGTTGTCCATAGTTGTCTATATCATGAATGTGGGCTTGTTGTCTAGTTGTCTATATTATGAATGTGGGCTAGTTGTCTATATCATGAATGTGGGCTAGTTGTCCATAGTTGTCTATATCATTAATGTGGGCTAGTTGTCTAGTTGTCTATATCATTAATGTGGGCTAGTTGTCTACTTGTCTATATCATGAATGTGGGCTAGTTGTCTATATCATGAATGTGGGCTAGTTGTCTATATCATGAATGTGGGCTAGTTGTCTATATCATGAATGTGGGCTAGTTGTCTATATCATTAATGTGGGCTAGTTGTCTATATCATTAATGTGGGCTAGTTGTCTATATCATGAATGTGGGCTAGCTGTCTATATCATTAATGTGGGCTAGTTGTCTAGTTGTCTATATCATTAATGTGGGCTAGTTGTCTACTTGTCTATATCATGAATGTGGGCTAGTTGTCTATATCATGAATGTGGGCTAGTTGTCTATATCATGAATGTGGGCTAGTTGTCTATATCATGAATGTGGGCTAGTTGTCTATATCATGAATGTGGGCTAGTTGTCTATATCATTAATGTGGGCTAGTTGTCTATATCATGAATGTGGGCTAGCTGTCTATATCATTAATGTGGGCTAGTTGTCTAGTTGTCTATATCATTAATGTGGGCTAGTTGTCTACTTGTCTATATCATGCAAAATGAGCAGGGACATACAGTCAAATATAACATGAAAAGTAACCCAGGATAGTATGGTTGTTATCAAGGACAGGTTAGTATGGTTGTTATCAAGGACAGGTTAGTATGGTTGTTATGAAGGACAGGTTAGTATGGTTGTTATCAAGGACAGGTTAGTATGGTTGTTATGAAGGACAGGATAGTATGGTTGTTATCAAGGACAGGATAGTATGGTTGTTATGAATGACAGGTTTGTATGCTTGTTATCAAGGACAGGTTAGTATGGTTGTTATCAAGGAAAGGTTTGTATGGTTGTTATCAAGGACAGGATAGTATGGTTGTTATCAAGAACAGGTTTGTATGGTTGTTATCAAGGACAGGTTAGTATGGTTGTTATGAAGGACAGGATAGTATGGTTGTTATCAAGGACAGGATAGTATGGTTGTTATCAAGGACAGGTTAGTATGGTTGTTATCAAGGACAGGTTAGTATGGTTGTTATGAAGGACAGGATAGTATGGTTGTTATCAAGGACAGGATAGTATGGTTGTTATCAAGGACAGGTTAGTATGGTTGTTATCAAGGACAGGTTTGTATGGTTGTTATCAAGGACAGGATAGTATGGTTGTTATCAAGGACAGGTTTGTATGGTTGTTATCAAGGACAGGTTAGTATGGTTGTTATGAAGGACAGGATAGTATGGTTGTTATCAAGGACAGGATAGTATGGTTGTTATCAAGGACAGGTTAGTATGGTTGTTATCAAGGACAGGTTAGTATGGTTGTTATGAAGGACAGGATAGTATGGTTGTTATCAAGGACAGGTTAGTATGGTTGTTATCAAGGACAGGTTAGTATGGTTGTTATCAAGGACAGGATAGTATGGTTGTTATCAAGGACAGGTTAGTATGGTTGTTATCAAGGACAGGATAGTATGGTTGTTATCAAGGACAGGTTAGTATGGTTGTTATGAAGGACAGGTTAGTATGGTTGTTATTAAGGACAGGATAGTATGGTTGTTATCAAGGACAGGTTAGTACGGTTGTTATCAAGGACAGGATAGTATGGTTGTTATCAAGGACAGGATAGTATGGTTGTTATCAAGGACAGGATAGTATGGTTGTTATCAAGGACAGGATAGTATGGTTGTTATCAAGGACAGGATAGTATGGTTGTTATCAAGGACAGGATAGTATGGTTGTTATCAAGGACAGGATAGTATGGTTGTTATCAAGGACAGGTTAGTATGGTTGTTATCAAGGACAGGTTAGTATGGTTGTTATCAAGGACAGGTTAGTATGGTTGTTATCCAGGAGAGGATAGTATGGTTGTTATCAAGGACAGGTTAGTATGGTTGTTATCCAGGATAGGTTAGTATGGTTGTTATCAAGGACAGGATAGTATGGTTGTTATCAAGGACAGGATAGTATGGTTGTTATCAAGGACAGGATAGTATGGTTGTTATCAAGGACAGGTTAGTATGGTTGTTATCAAGGACAGGATAGTATGGTTGTTATCAAGGACAGGATAGTATGGTTGTTATCAAGGACAGGTTAGTATGGTTGTTATCAAGGACAGGTTAGTATGGTTGTTATCAAGGACAGGATAGTATGGTTGTTATCAAGGACAGGTTAGTATGGTTGTTATCAAGGACAGGTTAGTATGGTTGTTATCAAGGACAGGTTAGTATGGTTGTTATCAAGGACAGGATAGTATGGTTGTTATCAAGGACAGGATAGTATGGTTGTTATCAAGGACAGGTTTGCATGGTTGTTATCAAGGACAGGTTTGTATGGTTGTTATCAAGGACAGGATACCAATAATGGTTCTGAACGCTTAGGACCTCACATTTCTGTGTGTGTGTGTGTGTGTGTGTGTGTGTGTGTGTGTGTGTGTGTGTGTGTGTGTGTGTGTGTGTGTGTGTGTGTGTGTGTGTGTGTGTGTGTGTGTGTGTGTGTGTGTGTGTGTGTGTGTGTGTGTGCATGTGTGTGTGTGTGTGTGTGTGTGTGTGTGTGTGTGTGTGCGCTCGCTCGCGTTTCCATGCTCACTCGTGTGTGTCATATATGTGTGTGAATGCCTGCCATTCAATCCCACAGTGTGTAGTTGTGCATTGTTCCACAGTGTGTAGTTGTACATTGTCCCACAGTGTGTAGTTGTGCATTGTTCCACAGTGTGTAGTTGTACATTGTCCCACAGCGTGTAGTTCTGCATTGTCCCACAGTGTGTAGTTGTACATTGTCCCACAGTGTGTAGTTGTGCATTGTTCCACAGTGTGTAGTTGTGCATTGTTCCACAGTGTGTAGTTGTGCATTGTTCCACAGTGTGTAGTTGTACATTGTTCCACAGTGTGTAGTTGTACATTGTTCCACAGTGTGTAGTTCTGCATTGTCCCACAGTGTGTAGTTGTGCATTGTTCCACAGTGTGTAGTTGTGCATTGTTCCACAGTGTGTAGTTGTACATTGTTCCACAGTGTGTAGTTGTATATTGTTCCACATTGTGTAGTTCTGCATTGTCCCACAGTGTGTAGTTGTACATTGTTCCACAGTGTGTAGTTGTATATTGTTCCACATTGTGTAGTTCTGCATTGTTCCACAGTGTGTAGTTGTGCATTGTCCCACAGTGTGTAGTTGTGCATTGTTCCACAGTGTGTAGTTGTACATTGTTCCACAGTGTGTAGTTGTACATTGTTCCACAGTGTGTAGTTGTGCATTGTTCCACAGTGTGTAGTTGTACATTGTTCCACAGTGTGTAGTTGTATATTGTTCCACATTGTGTAGTTGTGCATTGTTCCACAGTGTGTAGTTGTACATTGTTCCACAGTGTGTAGTTGTATATTGTTCCACATTGTGTAGTTGTGCATTGTCCCACAGTGTGTAGTTGAACATTGTCCCACATTGTGTAGTTCTGCATTGTCCCACATTGTGTAGTTGTACATTGTCCCACAGTGTGTAGTTGTGCATTGTCCCACAGTGTGTAGTTGTACATTGTCCCACATTGTGTAGTTCTGCATTGTCCCACAGTGTGTAGTTCTGCATTGTCCCACATTGTGTAGTTGTGCATTGTCCCACAGTGTGTAGTTGTGCATTGTCCCACAGTGTGTAGTTGTGCATTGTCCCACAGTGTGTAGTTCTGCATTGTCCCACATTGTGTAGTTGTGCATTGTCCCACATTGTGTAGTTGTGCATTGTCCCACAGTGTGTAGTTGTACATTGTTCCACATTGTGTAGTTGTACATTGTTCCACAGTGTGTAGTTCTGCATTGTCCCACATTGTGTAGTTGTGCATTGTCCCACATTGTGTAGTTGTGCATTGTCCCACAGTGTGTAGTTCTGCATTGTCCCACATTGTGTAGTTGTACATTGTTCCACAGTGTGTAGTTCTGCATTGTCCCACATTGTGTAGTTGTATATTGTCCCACATTGTGTAGTTCTGCATTGTCCCACAGTGTGTAGTTGTGCATTGTCCCACAGTGTGTAGTTGTACATTGTTCCACAGTGTGTAGTTGTACATTGTTCCACAGTGTGTAGTTGTGCATTGTCCCACAGTGTGTAGTTGTACATTGTTCCACAGTGTGTAGTTGTGCATTGTCCCACAGTGTGAAGTTGTGCATTGTCCCACAGTGTGTAGTTGTATATTGTCCCACATTGTGAAGTTGTACATTGTCCCACATTGTGTAGTTGTGCATTGTCCCACAGTGTGTAGTTGTACATTGTCCCACAGTGTGTAGTTGTATATTGTCCCACATTGTGAAGTTGTACATTGTCCCACATTGTGTAGTTCTGCATTGTCCCACATTGTGTAGTTGTACATTGTCCCACATTGTGTAGTTGTATATTGTCCCACGTAACGAGTCAGTCAGTCTGTCTATACCAGAGAAGCTGTGTGTCCGAGTGATTGTGCCGTTTCTAAAGCCGACCTCTGTGAGAGGGGTCACAGGCAGACAAACATTCCAACAAAACAACCCAGCAGTCACGTGCCTTCATGTGGCAGACTGTTTCATGCAATATGAACCTTCCAGCACGTGACTGACTGCACAGTGGTGGGGGCCAAAATGGAGGGTGGTTTCCTGCAATATGAACCTTCCAGCACGTGACTGACTGCACAATGGTGGGGACCTAAATGGAGGGTGGTTTCCTGCATTGTGAAACCCACAGCAGGGAACTGTAAAGCGGTTGGGGCCAAAATGGAGGGTGGTTTCCTGCATTGTGAAGCCCACAGCAGGGAACTGTAAAGCGGTTGGGGCCAAAATGGAGGGTGGTTTCCTGCATTGTGAAGCCCACAGCAGGGAACTGTAAAGCGGTTGGGGCGGTGTTGAGGAGGAGACAGCCACAGAAACCGACAGGGAAATAAAGAGAGAGAGAGGACAGGATAGTACGGTTTTAACTCAATGGTTGAGAGAGAGACCTCCCTTTTACTGGATGGGTGCTTAGAGGCTCAATCTGCAGTGGGGGTTTTAGCAGGAAAATCTTGGTGGGGAAAACTCACCCATTTTTTGAGATGCATGCCAGCAAACCCACTATACAACACAACACAGCACTATACCAGTGACAAACTGTGCCCACAAACTGTTAGGGCCAGTAAAGCTGTCCCAACAGACTACATAAAGCTGTCCCAACAGACTACATAAAGCTGTCCCAACAGACTACATAAAGCTGTCCCAACAGACTGTCCCAACAGACTACATAAAGCTGTCCCAACAGACTGTCCCAACAGACTACATAAAGCTGTCCCAACAGACTGCCCCAACAGACCACATAAAGCTGTCCCAACAGACTACATAAAGCTGTCCCAACAGACTACATAAAGCTGTCCCAACAGACTGTCCCAACAGACTACATAAAGCTGTCCCAACAGACTGTCCCAACAGACTACATGACCCAACAGACTGTCCCAACAGACTACATAAAGCTGTCCCAACAGACTGTCCCAACAGACTACATAAAGCTGTCCCAACAGACTGTCCCAACAGACTACATAAAGCTGTCCCAACAGACTACATAAAGCTGTCCCAACAGACGACATAAAGCTGTCCCAACAGACTGTCCCATCAGACTACATAAAGCTGTCCAACAGACTGTCCCATCAGACAACAAAAAGCTGTCCCATCAGACTGTCCCAACAGACTACATAAAGTTGTCCCATCAGACTGTCCCGACAGACTACATAAAGCTGTCCCAACATACTACATGAAGCTGTCCCAACAGACTGTCCCAACAGACGACATAAAGCTGTCCCAACAGACTACATAAAGCTGTCCCATCAGACTACATAAAGCTGTCCCAACAGACTGTCCCAACATACGACATAAAGCTGTTCCAACCGACTGTCCCAACAGACTACATAAAGCTGTCCTAACAGACTGTCCCAGTAGACTACATGAAGCTGTCCCAACAGACTGTCCCATCATACTACATAAAGCTGTCCCAACAAACTGTCCCAACAGACTACATAAAGATGTCCCATCAGACTACATAAAGCTGTCCCAACAGACTACATAAAGCTGTCCCAACAGACTACATAAAGCTGTCCCAACAGACTGTCCCATCAGACTACATAAAGCTGTCCCAACAGACTACATGAAGCTGTCCCAACAGACTACATAAAGCTGTCCCAACAGACTACAAAAAGCTGTCCCAACAGACTACATAAAGCTGTCCCATCAGACTACATAAAGCTGTCCCAACAGACTACATGAAGCTGTCCCAACAGACTGTCCCATCAGACTACAGCTAAAGCTGTCCCATCAGAGCTGTCCCATCAGACTACATAAAGCTGTCCCAACAGACTGTCCCATCAGACTACATAAAGCTGTCCCAACAGACATAAAGCTGTCCCAACACTGTCCCAACAGACTACATAAAGCTGTCCCAACAGACTACATAAAGCTGTCCCAACAGACTGTCCCAACAGACTACATAAAGCTGTCCCATCAGACTGTCCCCAGACTGACAGACTACATAAAGCTGTCCCAACAGACTACATGAAGCTGTCCCAACAGACTGTCCCATCAGACTACAAAAAGCTGTCCCAACAGACTGTCCCATCAGACTACATAAAGCTGTCCCAACAGACTACATAAATCTGTCCCAACAGACTACATAAAACTGTCCCAACAGACTACATAAAGCTGTGCCAACAGACTACATGAAGCTGTCCCAACAGACAACATAAAGCTGTCCCAACAGACTACATAAAGCTGTCCCATCAGACTACATAAATCTGGCCCAACAGACTGTCCCATAAGACTGCATAAAGCTGTCCCGACAGACTACATGAAGCTGTCCCAACAGACTGTCCCATCAGACAACAAAAAGCTGTCCCATCAGACTGTCCCAACAGACTACATAAAGTTGTCCCATCAGACTGTCCCGACAGACTACATAAAGCTGTCCCAACAGACTACATGAAGCTGTCCCAACAGACTACATGAAGCTGTCCCAACAGACTGTCCCATCAGACTACATATAGCTGTCCCAACAGACTGTCCCATCAGACTCCATAAAGCTGTCCCATCAGACTACATAAAGCTGTCCCAACAGACTGTCCCAACATACGACATAAAGCTGTTCCAACCGACTGTCCCAACAGACTACATAAAGCTGTCCTAACAGACTGTCCCAGTAGACTACATGAAGCTGTCCCAACAGACTGTCCCAACATACGACATAAAGCTGTTCCAACCGACTGTCCCAACAGACTACATAAAGCTGTCCTAACAGACTGTCCCAGTAGACTACATAAAGCTGTCCCAACAGACTACATGAAGCTGTCCCAACAGACTGTCCCATCAGACTACAAAAAGCTGTCCCATCAGACTACATAAAGCTGTCCAAACAGACTGTCCCAACAGACTACATAAAGCTGTCCCAACAGACTACATAAAGCTGTCCCAACAGACTGTCCCGACAGACTACATAAAGCTGTCCCAACAGACTACATGAAGCTGTCCCAACAGACTGTCCCATCAGACTACAAAAAGCTGTCCCAACAGACTGTCCCATCAGACTACATAAAGCTGTCCCATCAGACTACATAAAGCTGTCCAAACAGACTGTCCCAACAGACTACATAAAGCTGTCCCAACAGACTACATAAAGCTGTCCCAACAGACTGTCCCAACAGACTACATAAAGCTGTCCCATCAGACTACATAACGCTGTCCCAACAGACTGTCCCAACAGACTACATAAAGCTGTCCTAACAGACTGTCCCAATAGACTACATAAAGCTGTCCCAACAGACTACATAAAGCTGTCCCAACAGACTGTCCCATCAGACTACATAAAGCTGTCCCAACAGACTACATAACGCTGTCCCAACAGACTGTCCCAACAGACGACATAAAGCTGTCCCAACAGACTACATAAAGCTATCCCAACAGACTGTCCCAACAGACTACATAAAGCTGTCCCAACAGACTACATAAAGCTGTCCCAACAGACTACATAAAGCTGTCCCAACAGACTACATAAAGCTGTCCCAACAGACTACATAAAGCTGTCCCAACAGACTACATAACACTGTCCCAACAGACTGTCCCAACAGACTACATAAAGCTGTCCCAACAGACTGTCCCAACAGACTACATAAAGCTGTCCCAACAGACTACATAAAGCTATCCCAACAGACTGTCCCAACAGACTACATAAAGCTGTCCCAACAGACTACATAAAGCTGTCCCAACAGACTACATAAAGCTGTCCCAACAGACTACATAAAGCTGTCCCAACAGACTGTCCCAACAGACTACATAAAGCTGTCCCAACAGACTGTCCCAACAGACTAAATAAAGCTGTCCCAACAGACTACATAAACCTGTCCTGACAGACTACATAAAGCTGTCCCAACAGACTACATAAAGCTGTCCCAACAGACTACATTAAGCTGTCCCAACAGACTGTCCCAACAGACTACATAAAATTGTCACAACAGACTGTCCCAACAGACTACATAAAGCTGTCCCAACAGACTGTCCCAACAGACCACATAAAGCTGTCCCAACAGACTACATAAAGCTGTCCCAACAGACTACATAAAGCTGTCCCAACAGACTACATAAAGCTGTCCCAACAGACTACATAAAGCTGTCCCAACAGACTGTCCTACAGACTACATAAAGCTGTCCCAACAGACTACATAAAGCTGTCCCAACAGACTGTCCCAACAGACTACATAAAGCTGTCCCAACAGACTGTCCCAACAGACTGTCCCAACAGACTACATAAAGCTGTCCCAACAGACTACATAAAGCTGTCCCAACAGACTGTCCCAACAGACTACATAAAGCTGTCCCAACAGACTACATAAAGCTGTCCCAACAGACTGTCCTGACAGACTACATAAAGCTGTCCCAACAGACAACATAAAGCTGTCCCAACAGACTACATAAAGCTGTCCCAACAGACTGTCCCAACAGACTGTCCCATCAGACTACATAAAGCTGTCCCAACAGACTACATCAATGTGTCCCAACAGACTACATAAAACTGTCCCAACAGACTACATAAAGCTGTGCCAACAGACTACATGAAGCTGTCCCAACAGACTACATAAAGCTGTCCCAACAGACTACATAAAGCTGGCCCAAAAGACTACATAAAGCTGTCCCATCAGACTACATAAATCTGGCCCAACAGACTGTCCCATAAGACTACATAAAGCTGTCCCGACAGACTACATGAAGCTGTCCCAACAGACTGTCCCATCAGACTACAAAAAGCTGTCCCATCAGACTGTCCCAACAGACTACATAAAGTTGTCCCATCAGACTGTCCCGACAGACTACATAAAGCTGTCCCAACAGACGACATGAAGCTGTCCCAACAGACTGTCCCATCAGACAACAAAAAGCTGTCCCAACAGACTGTCCCATCAGACTACATAAAGCTGTCCAAACAGACTGTCCCAACAGACTACATAAAGCTGTCCCAACAGACTACATAATGCTGTCCCATCAGACTACATAAAGCTGTCCCAACAGACTGTCCCAACATACTACATAAAGCTGTCCCAACAGACTACATAAAGCTGTCCCATCAGACTACATGAAACTGTCCCAACAGACTACATGAAGCTGTCCCAACAGACTACATAAAGCTGTCCCATCAGACTACATAAAGCTGGCCCAACAGACTACATAAAGCTGGCCCAACAGACTACATAAAGCTGGCCCAACAGACTGTCCCATCAGACTACATAAAGCTGTCCCGACAGACTACATGAAGCTGTCCCAACAGACTACATAACGCTGTCCCAACAGACTGTCCCAACAGACGACATAAAGCTGTCCCAACAGACTACATCCCAACAGACTACATAAAGCTGTCCCAACAGACTGTCCCAACAGACTACATAAAGCTGTCCCAACAGACTACATAAAGCTGTCCCAACAGACTGTCCCAACAGACTACATAAAGCTGTCCCAACAGACTGTCCCAACAGACTACATAAAGCTGTCCCAACAGACTGTCCCAACAGACATAAAGCTGTCCCAACAGACTACATAAAGCTGTCAGACCAACAGACTGTCCCAACAGACTACATAAAGCTGTCCCAACAGACTACATTAAGCTGTCCCAACAGACTGTCCCAACAGACTACATAAAGCTGTCCCAACAGACTGTCAGACTACATAAAGCTGTCCCAACACTACATAAAGCTGTCCCAACAGACTACATAAAGCTGTCCCAACAGACTACATAAAGCTGTCCCAACAGACTACATAAAGCTGTCCCAACAGACTACATAAAGCTGTCCCAACAGACTGTCCCAACAGACTACATAAAGCTGTCCCAACAGACTGTCCCAACAGACTACATAAAGCTGTCCCAACAGACTGCTGTCCCAACAGACTACATAAAGCTGTCCCAACAGACTACATAAAGCTGTCCCAACAGACTACATAAAGCTGTCCCCAACAGACTGTCCCAACAGACTACATAAAGCTGTCCCAACAGACATAAAGCTGTCCCAGACTGTCCCAACAGACTGTCCCAACAGACTGTCCCATCAGACTACATAAAGCTGTCCCAACTGTCTACATAAATCTGTCCCAACAGACTACATAAAACTGTCCCAACAGACTACATAAAGCTGTGCCAACAGACTACATGAAGCTGTCCCAACAGACTACATAAATCTGTCCCAACAGACTACATAAAGCTGTCCCATCAGACTACATAAATCTGGCCCAACAGACTGTCCCATAAGACTTCATAAAGCTGTCCCAACAGACTGTCCCATCAGACTACAAAAAGCTGTCCCATCAGACTGTCCCAACAGACTACATAAAGTTGTCCCATCAGACTGTCCCGACAGACTACATAAAGCTGTCCCAACAGACTCCCAAGACTACAAGCTGTCCCAACAGACTGTCCCATCAGACTACATAAAGCTGTCCCAACAGACTGTCCCATCAGACTCCATAAAGCTGTCCCATCAGACTACATAAAGCTGTCCCAACAGACTGTCCCAACAGACTACATAAAGCTGTCCTAACAGACTGTCCCAGTAGACTACATGAAGCTGTCCCAACAGACTGTCCCATCATACTACATAAAGCTGTCCCAACAAACTGTCCCAACAGACTGTCCCATCAGACTACAAAAAGCTGTCCCATCAGACTGTCCCAACAGACTACATAAAGTTGTCCCATCAGACTGTCCCGACAGACTACATAAAGCTGTCCCAACAGACTACATGAAGCTGTCCCAACAGACTGTCCCATCAGACTACATATAGCTGTCCCAACAGACTGTCCCATCAGACTCCATAAAGCTGTCCCATCAGACTACATAAAGCTGTCCCAACAGACTGTCCCAACAGACTACATAAAGCTGTCCTAACAGACTGTCCCAACAGACTACATAAAGCTGTCCCAACAGACGACATAAAGCTGGCCCAACAGACTGTCCCATCAGACTACATAAAGCTGTCCCGACAGACTACATGAAGCTGTCCCAACAGACTACATAAAGCTGTCCCAACAGACTACATAAAGCTGTCCCAACAGACTACAAAAAGCTGTCCCAACAGACTACATAAAGCTGTCCCATCAGAGTACATAAAGCTGTCCCAACAGACTACATGAAGCTGTCCCAACAGACTGTCCCATCAGACTACAAAAAGCTGTCCCAACAGACTGTCCCATCAGACTACATAAAGCTGTCCCATCAGACTACATAAAGCTGTCCAAACAGACTGTCCCAACAGACTACATAAAGCTGTCCCAACAGACTACATAAAGCTGTCCCAACAGACTGTCCCAACAGACTACATAAAGCTGTCCCATCAGACTACATAACGCTGTCCCAACAGACTGTCCCAACAGACTACATAAAGCTGACCCATCAGACTGTCCCGACAGACTACATAAAGCTGTCCCAACAGACTACATGAAGCTGTCCCAACAGACTGTCCCATCAGACTACAAAAAGCTGTCCCAACAGACTGTCCCATCAGACTACATAAAGCTGTCCCAACAGACTACATAAATCTGTCCCAACAGACTACATAAAACTGTCCCAACAGACTACATAAAGCTGTGCCAACAGACTACATGAAGCTGTCCCAACAGACTACATAAAGCTGTCCCATCAGACTACATAAATCTGGCCCAACAGACTGTCCCATAAGACTACATAAAGCTGTCCCGACAGACTACATGAAGCTGTCCCAACATACTGTCCCAACAGACTACATAAAGTTGTCCCATCAGACTGTCCTGACAGACTACATAAAGCTGTCCCGACAGACTACATAAAGCTGTCCCAACAGACTACATAAAGCTGTCCCAACAGACTGTCCTGACAGACTACATAAAGCTGTCCCAACAGACTACATAAAGCTGTCCCAACAGACTGTCCCAACAGACTGTCCCATCAGACTACATAAAGCTGTCCCAACTGTCTACATAAATCTGTCCCAACAGACTACATAAAACTGTCCCAACAGACTACATAAAGCTGTGCCAACAGACTACATGAAGCTGTCCCAACAGACTACATAAAGCTGTCCCAACAGACTACATAAAGCTGTCCCAACAGACTACATAAAGCTGTCCCATCAGACTACATAAATCTGGCCCAACAGACTGTCCCATAAGACTTCATAAAGCTGTCCCAACAGACTGTCCCATCAGACTACAAAAAGCTGTCCCATCAGACTGTCCCAACAGACTACATAAAGTTGTCCCATCAGACTGTCCCGACAGACTACATAAAGCTGTCCCAACAGACTACATGAAGCTGTCCCAACAGACTGTCCCATCAGACTACAAAAAGCTGTCCCAACAGACTGTCCCATCAGACTACATATAGCTGTCCCAACAGACTGTCCCATCAGACTCCATAAAGCTGTCCCATCAGACTACATAAAGCTGTCCCAACAGACTGTCCCAACAGACTACATAAAGCTGTCCTAACAGACTGTCCCAGTAGACTACATGAAGCTGTCCCAACAGACTGTCCCATCATACTACATAAAGCTGTCCCAACAAACTGTCCCAACAGACTACATAAAGATGTCCCATCAGACTACATAAAGCTGTCCCAACAGACTACATAAAGCTGTCCCAACAGACTACATAAAGCTGTCCCAACAGACTACATAAAGCTGTCCCAACAGACGACATAAAGCTGGCCCAACAGACTGTCCCATCAGACTACATAAAGCTGTCCCGACAGACTACATGAAGCTGTCCCAACAGACTACATAAAGCTGTCCCAACAGACTACATAAAGCTGTCCCAACAGACTACAAAAAGCTGTCCCAACAGACTACATAAAGCTGTCCCAACAGACTACATAAAGCTGTCCCAACAGACTACATGAAGCTGTCCCAACAGACTGTCCCATCAGACTACAAAAAGCTGTCCCAACAGACTGTCCCAACAGACTACATAAAGCTGTCCAACAGACTACATAAAGCTGTCCCAACAGACTGTCCCAACAGACTACATAAAGCTGTCCCAACAGACTACATAAAGCTGTCCCAACGGACTGTCCCAACAGACTACATAAAGCTGTCCCATCAGACTACATAAAGCTGTCCCAACAGACTGTCCCAACAGACTACATAAAGCTGTCCCATCAGACTACATAAATCTGGCCCAACAGACTGTCCCATAAGACTACATAAAGCTGTCCCGACAGACTACATGAAGCTGTCCCAACATACTGTCCCAACAGACTACATAAAGTTGTCCCATCAGACTGTCCCGACAGACTACATAAAGCTGTCCCAACAGACTACATGAAGCTGTCCCAACAGACTACATGAAGCTGTCCCAACAGACTGTCCCATCAGACTACAAAAAGCTGTCCCAACAGACTGTCCCATCAGACTACATATAGCTGTCCCAACAGACTGTCCCATCAGACTCCATAAAGCTGTCCAACAGACTACATAAAGCTGTCCCAACAGACTGTCCCAACAGACGACATAAAGCTGTCCCAACAGACTACATAAAGCTGTCCCATCAGACTACATATAGCTGTCCCAACAGACTGTCCCAACATACGACATAAAGCTGTTCCAACCGACTGTCCCAACAGACTACATAAAGCTGTCCTAACAGACTGTCCCAGTAGACTACATGAAGCTGTCCCAACAGACTGTCCCATCATACTACATAAAGCTGTCCCAACAAACTGTCCCAACAGACTACATAAAGATGTCCCATCAGACTACATAAAGCTGTCCCAACAGACTACATAAAGCTGTCCCAACAGACTACATAAAGCTGTCCCAACAGACTACATAAAGCTGTCCCAACAGACGACATAAAGCTGGCCCAACAGACTGTCCCATCAGACTACATAAAGCTGTCCTAACAGACTACATGAAGCTGTCCCAACAGACTACATAAAGCTGTCCCAACAGACTACATAAAGCTGTCCCAACAGACTACAAAAGCTGTCCCAACAGACTACATAAAGCTGTCCCATCAGACTACATAAAGCTGTCCCAACAGACTACATGAAGCTGTCCCAACAGACTGTCCCATCAGACTACAAAAAGCTGTCCCAACAGACTGTCCCAACAGACTACATAAAGCTGTCCCATCAGACTACATGAAGCTGTCCCAACAGACTGTCCCAACAGACTACAAAAAGCTGTCCCAACAGACTGTCCCATCAGACTACATAAAGCTGTCCCAACAGACTACATAAAGCTGTCCCAACAGACTACATAAAGCTGTCCCAACAGACTGTCCCAGTAGACTACATGAAGCTGTCCCAACAGACTGTCCCATCATACTACATAAAGCTGTCCCAACAAACTGTCCCAACAGACTACATAAAGATGTCCCATCAGACTACATAAAGCTGTCCCAACAGACTACATAAAGCTGTCCCAACAGACTACATAAAGCTGTCCCAACAGACGACATAAAGCTGGCCCAACAGACTGTCCCATCAGACTACATAAAGCTGTCCCAGACAGACTACAGAAGCTGTCCCAACAGACTACATAAAGCTGTCCCAACAGACTACATAAAGCTGTCCCAACAGACTACATAAAGCTGTCCCAACAGACTACATAAAGCTGTCCTGTCCCAGCAGACTACATAAAGCTGTCCCAACAGACTACATGAAGCTGTCCCAACAGACTGTCCCATCAGACTACAAAAAGCTGTCCCAACAGACTGTCCCATCAGACTACATAAAGCTGTCCCATCAGACTACATAAAGCTGTCCAAACAGACTGTCCCAACAGACTACATAAAGCTGTCCCAACAGACTACATAAAGCTGTCCCAACAGACTACATAAAGCTGTCCCATCAGACTACATAACGCTGTCCCAACAGACTGTCCCAACAGACTACATAAAGCTGACCCATCAGACTGTCCCGACAGACTACATAAAGCTGTCCCAACAGACTACATGAAGCTGTCCCAACAGACTGTCCCATCAGACTACAAAAAGCTGTCCCAACAGACTGTCCCATCAGACTACATAAAGCTGTCCCATCAGACTACATAAAGCTGTCCAAACAGACTGTCCCAACAGACTACATAAAGCTGTCCCATCAGACTACATAACGCTGTCCCAACAGACTGTCCCAACAGACTACATAAAGCTGTCCTAACAGACTGTCCCAATAGACTACATAAAGCTTTCCCAACAGACTACATAAAGCTGTCCCAACAGACTGTCCCATCAGACTACATAAAGCTGTCCCAACAGACTACATAAAGCTGTCCCAACAGACTGTCCCATCAGACTACATAAAGCTGTCCCAACAGACTGTCCCATCAGACTACATAAAGCTGTCCCAACAGACTGTCCCAACAGACTACATAAAGCTGTCCCAACAGACTACATAAAGCTGTCCCAACAGACTACATAAAGCTGTCCCAACAGACTACATAAAGCTGTCCCATCAGACTACATAAAGCTGTCCCAACAGACTACATAACGCTGTCCCAACAGACTGTCCCAACAGACTACATAAAGCTGTCCCAACAGACTGTCCAAACAGACTACATAAAGCTGTCCCAACAGACTACATAAAGCTGTCCCAACAGACTGTCCCAACAGACTACATAAAGCTGTCCCAACAGACTACATAAAGCTGTCCCAACAGACTACATAAAGCTGTCCCAACAGACTACATAAAGCTGTCCCAACAGACTACATAAAGCTGGCCCAACAGACTACATAAAGCTGGCCCAACAGACTGTCCCATCAGACTACATGAAGCTGTCCCAACAGACTACATAACGCTGTCCCAACAGACTGTCCCAACAGACTCCCAACAGAAATAAAGCTGTCCCAACAGACTACATAAACCTGTCCTGACAGACTACATAAACTGTCCCAACAGACTACATAAAGCTGTCCCAACAGACTACATTAAGCTGTCCCAACAGACTGTCCCAATAGACTACATAAAGCTGTCCCAACAGACTGTCCCAACAGACCACATAAAGCTGTCCCAACAGACTACATAAAGCTGTCCCAACAGACTACATAAAGCTGTCCCAACAGACTACATAAAGCTGTCCCAACAGACTACATTAAGCTGTCCCAACAGACTACATAAATCTGTCCCAACAGACTGTCCCAACAGACTACATAAAGCTGTCCCAACAGACTGTCCCAACAGACGACATAAAGCTGTCCCAATAGACTGCCCCAACAGACTACATAAAGCTGTCCCAACAGACTACATAAAGCTGTCCCAACAGACTACATAAAGCAGGCCCATCAGACTGTCCCATCAGACTACATAAAGCTGTCCCGACAGACTACATGAAGCTGTCCCAACAGACTACATAAAGCTGTCCCAACAGACTACATAAAGCTGTCCCAACAGACTACAAAAAGCTGTCCCAACAGACTACATAAAGCTGTCCCATCAGACTACATAAAGCTTGCCCAACAGACTGTCCCATCAGACTACATAAAGCTGTCCCGAGAGACTACATGAAGCTGTCCCAACAGACTACATGAAGCTGTCCCAACAGACTACATAAAGCTGTCCCATCAGACTGTCCCAACAGACTACATAAAGCTGTCCCATCAGACTGTCTCGACAGACTACATAAAGCTGTCCCAACAGACTACATGAAGCTGTCCCAACAGACTGTCCCATCAGACTACAAAAAGCTGTCCCAACAGACTGTTCCATCAGACTACATAAAGCTGTCCCATCAGAGTACATAAAGCTGTCCAAACAGACTGTCCCAACAGACTACATAAAGCTGTCCCAACAGACTGTCCCAACAGACTACATATAGCTGTCCTAACAGACTGTCCCAATAGACTACATAAAGCTTTCCCAACAGACTACATAAAGCTGTCCCAACAGACTGTTCCATCAGACTACATAAAGCTGTCCCATCAGAGTACATAAAGCTGTCCAAACAGACTGTCCCATCAGACTACATAACGCTGTCCCAACAGACTGTCCCAACAGACTACATAAAGCTGTCCTAACAGACTGTCCCAATAGACTACATAAAGCTTTCCCAACAGACTACATAAAGCTGTCCCAACAGACAACAGACTACAACAGACTGTCCCAACAGACTACATAAAGCTGTCCCAACAGACTGTCCCAACAGACTACATAAAGCTGTCCCAACAGACTGTCCCATCAGACTACATAAAGCTGTCCCAACAGACTGTCCCAACAGACTACATAAAGCTGTCCCAACAGACTACATAAAGCTGTCCCAACAGACTACATAAAGCTGTCCCAACAGACTACATAAAGCTGTCCCAACAGACTACATAAAGCTGTCCCAACAGCAGATATTTTCCTTTCAGTAACATGGAGTGAATCCTCCACCTGTCTATCATCTGAGCCTCGTCTGACGAAACAGTTAATTCAGCTTCATTTACTGCCTTTAAAATAAACACAGCTGATATGGCTGACTTGCTTAAACAAATGTGGTTTCTACTGACTCCTTGTGGATTTGTGTAAGTCGATAAAGAACCGCATTGTCTTTCAATAATAGCGAACGCCAACATGAGTTGTGACTTTTGAACCGTACACAAACATTAGTGTCCCGATCGTCGTATGAAGGGGACCAAAGTGCAGCGTGGGTAGAATACATTCTTCTTTATTTCAGGAAGAACACAAAGAACACTTAAAACAAAAGTGCCGCTATGATAACGAGTACAGACACAGGCAACTACAGACAATCGACAATAACCCACGAAATACCCAAAGAAGATGGCTGCCTAAATATGGTTCCCAATCAGAGACAACGATAAACACCTGCCTCTAATTGAGAACCAATCTAGGCAACCATAGACCAACATAAACACCTAGATGAAAACAACCCCATGAATCTACAAAAACCCCTAGACAGTACAAACACCCTAGAATAAGACAAAAACACACATATCACCCATGTCACACCCTGACCTAACCAAAAGAAAGAAAGAAAACAAAGAATCCTAAGGTCAGGGCGTGACAATTAGGCTGTTACGTTTATGTTCAGTGAATTTCTAAATGTTTGTTTTTATATCATTGTCACTTAGCTCTAAGTATAAGCAAGTACAAGCAAACGAGCTGCGACGAGGTAGGCCTATTTGTTCAGCACTTTCAATATGGACACCGACAGAAATTCAGACAGATGTTAGTTCAGATAAATTCAGCAAGATTTGGTGGCCTTAACTTTAGTCTTCTTTAAGTCACCATAAAGACAGAGAGAGAGGCCTACCATTTTTGGATTGTATTAGACCTATGTGGTCGAAAAAGGAAGAAAAATACAAAACCACTTATATAGACAATATAGCGACGTACAGACAAGACATTGCGTAAACAAAAACAACCTCTCGGAAAAATCAACAGGAATTACATGGTTCAATTAGTGAACTTTTTGCTGAAAAAAATACTGTATATTTCAATGGGAAGAGACTGTCGCTAGCAAACATGGTTCCAGACCCAACAACATTATATAGTATCCCCTCCTCATGGTTCCAGACCCAACAACATTATATAGTATCCCCTCCTCATGGTTCCAGACCCAACAACATTATATAGTATCCCCTCCACATGGTTCCAGACCCTCCTCATGGTTCCAGACCCAACAACATTATATAGTATCCCCTCCTCATGGTTCCAGACCCAACAACATTATATAGTATCCCCTCCTCATGGTTCCAGACCCAACAACATTATATAGTATCCCCTCCTCATGGTTCCAGACCCAACAACATTATATAGTATCCCCTCCTCATGGTTCCAGACCCAACAACATTATATAGTATCCAGACCCAACAACATTATATAGTATCCCCTCCTCATGGTTCCAGACCCAACAACATTATATAGTATCCCCTCCTCATGGTTCCAGACCCCAGACCCATGGTTCCAGACCCAACAACATTATATAGTATCCCCTCCTCATGGTTCCAGACCCAACAACATTATATAGTATCCCCTCCCATGGTTCCAGACCCAACAACATTATATAGTATCCCCTCCTCATGGTTCCAGACCCAACAAATTATAACATTATGGTTATAGTATCCCCTCCCATGGTTCCAGACCCCAACATCATGGTTCCAGACCCAACAACATTATATAGTATCCCTCCTCATGGTTCCAGACCCAACAACATTATATAGTATCCCCTCCTCATGGTTCCAGACCCAACAACATTATATAGTATCCCCTCCTCATGGTTCCAGACCCAACAACATTATATAGTATCCCCTCCTCATGGTTCCAGACCCAACAACATTATATAGTATCCCCTCCTCATGGTTCCAGACCCAACAACATTATATAGTATCCCCTCCTCATGGTTCCAGACCCAACAACATTATATAGTATCCCCTCCTCATGGTTCCAGACCCAACAACATTATATAGTATCCCCTCCACATGGTTCCAGACCCAACAACATTATATAGTATCCCCTCCTCATGGTTCCAGACCCAACAACATTATAAGTATCCCCTCCTCATGGTTCCAGACCCAACAACATTATATAGTATCCCCTCCTCATGGTTCCAGACCCAACAACATTATATAGTATCCCCCCCATGGTTCCAGACCCAACAACATTATATAGTATCCCCCTCATGGTTCCAGACCCAACAACATTATATAGTATCCCCTCCTCATGGTTCCAGACCCAACAACATTATATAGTATCCCCTCCTCATGGTTCCAGACCCAACAACATTATATAGTATCCCCTCCTCATGGTTCCAGACCCAACAACATTATATAGTATCCAGACCCCCTCCTCATGGTTCCAGACCCAACAACATTATATAGTATCCCCTCCTCATGGTTCCAGACCCAACAACATTATATAGTCATGGTTCCAGACCCAACAACCCCTCCTCATGGTTCCAGACCCAACAACATTATATAGTATCCCCTCCTCATGGTTCCAGACCCAACAACATTATATAGTATCCCCTCCTCATGGTTCCAGACCCAACAACCCTCCTCATGGTTCCAGACCCAACAACATTATATAGTATCCCCTCCTCATGGTTCCAGACCCAACAACATTATATAGTATCCCCTCCTCATGGTTCCAGACCCAACAACATTATATAGTATCCCCTCCTCATGGTTCCAGTATCCCCTCCTCATGGTTCCAGACCCAACAACATTATATAGTATCCCCCAACATGGTTCCTCATGGTTCCAGACCCAACAACATTATATAGTAACATGGTTCCAGACCCAACAACATTATATAGTATCCCCTCCTCATGGTTCCAGACCCAACAACATTATATAGTATCCCCTCCTCATGGTTCCAGACCCAACAACATTATATAGTATCCCCTCCTCATGGTTCCAGACCCAACAACATTATATAGTATCCCCTCCTCATGGTTCCAGACCCAACAACATTATATAGTATCCCCTCCTCATGGTTCCAGACCCTCAACATTATATAGGTTCCATGGTTCCAGACCCAACAACATTATATAGTATCCCCTCCTCATGGTTCCAGACCCTCCTCATGGTTCCAGACCCAACAACATTATATAGTATCCCCTCCTCATGGTTCCATTATATAGTATCCCCTCCTCATGGTTCCAGACCCAACAACATTATATAGTATCCCCATGGTTCCTATCCCCTCCTTCCAGACCCTCCTCATGGTTCCAGACCCAACAACATTATATAGTATCCCCTCCTCATGGTTCCAGACCCAACAACATTATATAGTATCCCCTCCTCATGGTTCCAGAACCAACAACAGTATATAGTATCCCCTCCTCATGGTTCCAGACCCAACAACAGTATATAGTATCCCCTCCTCATGGTTCCAGAACCAACAACAGTATATAGTATCCCCTCCTCGTGGAGAAAAGCACATGACCTAATTCTAATACACAAAGTAAGCAAAACAATGAAATCATTCTAACCTTGCCTAAAAGGATGAATAAGATACTAATGAGATAGACCTATGTAAGCAATACAACAATTGAGATGTACAACCTATGGCATCAGGGAACGATGAGCAAATAAGAGGCCAGCCATAACAAGACATTAATGAGCGAGCTAGGACGGACGTTGTCAATATAACTATTTGTTCAGTACTATTGAAATGTACAGCGACATGATTCAGCACATGGGCTGTGCTTACAGTATTCTCCCTGTACACCAAGTCAGAACCGTATGATAAATACCGGGGGCATATAAGCAGACAATGAAAGCTTTTACAATTGTCAATGATTACATTTCTCTAAAACAGGCTATAGGCTACATGTGCACCACCAAGTCAGAACAGTAGGCTAAGTTCTGAGGGGGAAAGGGACCAAATGATTAGGGTGAGACACATGAGCTACTAACAGCTTACTACACAACATACACTTAGTATTAATTTCTTAGCTACAGTATACATATCTCCCTGGCATATTACATAATTTATGCAGCAGTATACAAGACATATTTTTGGACTAACTGTTGTTGTGCTGTGCTCACTTGAACAGGAAGGTGGAGCAGCGGTCCTTCTTGTTGGTAAACTTACTCAGGTCACACCCTGATCTGTTTCACCTGTCTTTGTGCTTGTCTCCACCCCCCTCCAGGTGTCGCCCATCATCCCCATTATCCCCTGTGTATTTATACCTGTGTTCTCTGTTTGTCTGCTGCCAGTTCGTTTTGTTCGTCAAGCCTACCAGCGGTTTTCCCCTTGCTCCTGTCTGTTTCTAGTTTCTGTTTTCTAGTTTTCCTGGTTTTGACCATTCTGGCTGCCCTGACCCTGCCTGCCGTTCTGTACCTTGTCACACCACCCTGGATTATTGACCTTTTCCTGCCCTGACCTTGAGACTGCCTGCCGTTCCGTCCCTTGTCACACCACCCTGGATTATTGACCTCTTCCTGCGCTGACCCTGAGCCTGCCTGCCGTTGTGTACCTTTTGGACTCTGACCTGGATTATTGACCTCTTCCTGCCCTGACCCTGAGCCTGCCTGCAGTTCTGTACCTTTTGGACTCTGACCTGGATTACTGACCTCTGCCTGCCCTGACCCTGAGCCTGCCTGCAGTTCTGTACCTTCTGGACTCTGACCTGGATTACTGACCTCTGCCTGCCCTGACCCTGAGCCTGCCTGCAGTTCTGTACCTTTTGGACTCTGACCTGGATTACTGACCTCTTCCTGCCCTGACCCTGACCCTGCCTGCCGTTCTGTACCTTTTGGACTCTGACCTGGATTACTGACCTCTTCCTGCCCTGACCCTGAGCCTGCCTGCCGTTCTGTACCTTTTGGACTCTGACCTGGATAACTGACCTCTGCCTGCCCTGACCCTGAGCCTGCCTGCAGTTCTGTACCTTTTGGACTCTGACCTGGATTACTGACCTCTGCCTGTGCTGACCCTGAGCCTGCCTGCAGTTCTGTACCTTTTGGACTCTGACCTGGATTATTGACCTCTTCCTGCGCTGACCCTGAGCCTGCCTGCAGTTCTGTACCTTTTGGACTCTGACCTGGATTACTGACCTCTGCCTGCCCCCCGTTCTAGTAATAAACATTTGTTACTTCGACACAAAAACAACTTTTGCACCACACAGAACGCACAGCAACTGCCTCGCAATGCTGCAAGGCAAATGCAGCGCTCCATTGGAAATGGATGTACTTCTGGTGTACCAAAACATAAAGAGGTTGTCGAGGTGATCGACGGTGATCATGCCCAATGTCCTCCAGATGCATATAGGTTTCGTTTTGCCAGATGCCTAGCCCGCATTTTCCGTACTTGACGCACAGGTGCTTCGCTTTTCAACTAGCTAAACTCTATCTAGTTGCTGTGTGTGTGTGTGTGTACTTCTGTTTGTACCACTACATGGTAAAGCAACACAAAAGCTTAAAATATTGAACGCATGTGGTACATAGAATGCACCGCAGCCTACTGCAGCACCCCTTAGTGTTGCGGACTGCTCCATTGACAATGAATGACTTCCGCTGGAACACAAAGTGTTCTATGCATTTGGCGGACATGAGACATAACGCTTCAAACACACCAAATGTATTAAGGCGGAAAATAGTATGCAGCATCATCTAGATATGTGTGCAACATTCACCTTCTGCTACCATTTCTGTCAACCTGTTTGACGCATACAGTTTGACGCATATGTTCGATAAATCCACTGCCTCTGCAACGCAATGCTGCACGGCAAACGGAGCGTTCCATTGGAAATGAATATACTTCTGGTGTGCCAAAATGCAATGACACAGTCGGTGTGTTCAAAGCGTTGGGTGAGTGAGAGCAGCGTCGGTCCCTCCCGCTCTCCCTCCCTCCACTGAGAAAAGGGGAGATATTCTTCCAGCTGATGTCATAATACAAGTCACACTGCATTATTTCATGCGCCAATTCGTGTTGTTACTCCTATGACCGGAGAAAGTGAAATATTCCTCCATATTAAAAAAGACTCAGGCCACAAATAACAACGCGAGATTATCAGAGTACTTTGCGATTGTCATTCAATTATCAGAGTACTTTGCTATTGTCATTCATTGCAGCTGCAGTGCTGGTTGAGTGAACGGACCGGAGAAGACATATTTTATCTCTTACAAAAGTGTGGAACAAAGTGACAGTGCTGAATAACAACTTAAACATTAATTTACTCATAAAAACAGCAACTATTTGCTGTATTCCTTGGGTCTCTCTCTAGTGATGGTTTTAAAAGTTTTGCTATTTCACGGTATCCGCTTTGCTGTTTATTCAATGTTTTTTTTTTCAGTCTACGGCTCGAGAAAGCTGTTCAGACACGTGATATGAGATATCTGATTGGCCAGCGGTAGACCTATGGGTGCACTTGATTTGCTCTCTGGGCCTTCCGGGTAGGCGGAGTTTTACCGTCAGACACATGAAATGGTTCAAAATGGGAAAACTTTGCCTTCCAGGTTGTAGTTCCTCATTAATTATAATTCCTAATTCTATGGTTATAACTATCTCATGGATGGTAAATCCTGGCATCCATAGCTTTGTGAAGTGGTTACACTGCTCCAGACCCATCCGTTTTTCAAATCACAGGTTGCCCCTTTAAGCATGTGAAACAGCCAGAAGACTCATTCATACAGGTTATGAGAAAAGAGGTTATGATGTTTTTACTAGGGGATAAAGAATCCCATTTACACTACACAATAGCCATAATAACACCTAGTTTGGACACACACACACACACCTATTCTCACACGCACACACACACACACACACACACACACACATTCTCACACACACACACACACACACACACACCTATTCTCACACGCACACACACACACACACACACACACACACCTATTTGCACACACACACACACACACACACACACACACACACACACACACACACACACACACACACCTACACACACACACACACACACACACACACACACACACCTATTCTCACACGCACACACACACACACACACACACACACACACACACACACACACACACACACACACACACACACACACACACACACAGGTAAAGGGAAATATCCAGGCTATGAGATTATACGAGTGGAAATCTAACAGCAGAAAAACAAGTAGCTGTTGTTTTATGGAAACTCAGAAACTCCCAGCAGCCTCTGTTGTGTTGAAAGGCTTTCACCGGCCCTGCAAGTAGGCACACACTCTCACAAAGGACACACGCACGCACCCTAATTCATGGAACAATGGTGCACTGATTGCGGTTGAAAAAATATCCTACGACTCTTTTGTCAGTGTCATTACGCCTATTCATCATCATAAACAACAACGTAATCGTCACCTTCATCATCATCATCACCATCATCATCATTACCATCATCATCATTACCGTCATCATCATCACCACCATCATCATCATCCTCATTATCATCATCATCATGCTGAATATATAGAACAGGGCTCTATAGTATGGAGTTACAGATGTATGTGTGTGAAAAAATCTGACTCATAGACGGAATGTAAAGAGGATTTAGCAACCAGAAACGGCCCAGTCTACTGCAGACAGTGAGTTGTGTTGTGCTAGGTAGTACAGTACAACCCTCTGGTTGATCACGACTCTGCTGCAGTCAATACTGCTCTGCCTTTCTGTCTGACGCACACACACACAAGCACACACACACACACACACACACACACATTCACTCTCTTTCTCCACTATTCACTCTCTCTCTCTTTCTCTCGCTCTCTATTTCTGTCTGTAGGACTCATGAAATGTGTTATGCAATAAAGTCAATGAAGTCAAGTCCCTGACTCAATGTCCTCTTACTCCCACTCTCTCCTCTTCCGCCCCTAAAGGAGACGCACACTATAATACATGATCAAAAATGTTTTTTTATTCATTTCAAAAATATATATTTCACATTAGATTGAGACCCACAATTGCACAAATTCTGCACATTTGGTAGGCTATTAATAGTGTTCAAGTCCCTGGTGCAAATACTATTCACAGTCATATCTACATTTAGCAGAATGCATTTGTGGAAATCAAACATGTTTTTCCTCGCTCCACACACCCTTATAAACCAGTCCAGTCTGTCTTTGGCTCCTTCACTGAATCTGACACTTCTCCAGCGGCTTGCCTGGCTTCCGTGCGGAGTCGGGGCCGAGGACTTGACGGAGATCAGTGCTGAAACTCGGCCGTCGAGCGAGCGGATACAGCGCCCCACACGGAGCCTTACAAACGGTGGCCTGGCTCCCTCTCCCGGCCGCTCTGCACTCTTTCAGCGCCTGGTACGACCGAATCGAAACTTTGCGGTGCTGCGACGGACTAGTTTCCGTTGGCAACCCGCCCCGTTTAGCCAGAGCCTCGAATACCTCCTCCAGATTAGTGCGGTCTTTGGCGGAGGTCTCGAAGTAGGCGCAGTCCTCACCGAGGGCTCGGAGCACCTCTGCCCGGGAAAGTACTCTCTCCGCTGGGGACAAGTCCACCTTGTTAGCGCAGACTACCGTGGGGACCCGTGCGCTCTGGCCCGGCCTGGTGGGCTTGAGGAGCTTGGTTTTGGCCACGAGGATCTCAGTGCGCAGGGCACACACCTCCTCGAACGAGCTCCGGTCGTCCAGGGTGAAGACCAGAAGGAATATGTCACCTATACAAAACACAGGAGGAGACCGAAATATTATAGCCTATATTTTCATTATAGCCTACATTGTCATATTCTCATTAGCAATTTGAACTGAAGTTCCTTCTGGGATAAAGTCTATATTATATTATGTTTTATTCTATTCTATATGCTATTCTATCATAATTTATATGTCCATATACACATATTTATATTCTCTCTCATCGTTTATAAAGCAAGCATGTCTACTTTTACGCACAGACTTATTCATTTGTAAGCATTTACATCTTTAACACTGCGATAACAACAACTGTTGAGGCACCTCCAGCACGCTCCAACATAGAGACCATGATAAGGACTCCCGTTATTGCCTACATTCCCGTTATGCACCGGTTAGTATGGAGAGCCTGCGTTTCGCCGGGAAGCTCCTCTCTCCGGAGGCGTCAAGTACGTCGATCTGATACGTCTCCCCGCGGATGTGGAACATTTTCCGGAGGAAATCCTCGGAGGTGGGCTGGTACTCCTCCACGAAGCCGTCCCAGAGGTACCGTCGCAAGATTGAAGTCTTGCCCACCCGGGGCGCACCCAGAACCACGATGCGCCTGCAGTTCTGCGGCTTGGTGGAGCTCAGCGGGTCCTGCGGAGAGTCCTGGGCGAGCCTTGGGTCGTCCTCGCCTAACCGAATCTGCCCCTGGAGAACCAGAGCAGATAGCTGGTCCAGTGGCGACCTCTTGCAAGAGTGGCCATCGGAGGGAGGTGGAAGCCAGCTAGCTGTGCTTTGGGACCGCACCACCCTCCCCTTCTTTTCCTGGTGCTTCCACTGAGACGTGACCATTTTAAGGAAACCCATGCTGGCTTTGAGCCCCGGTGAGTTCAGGTGCTGAGTTACGTTTTTGTATGCCAGCAGGACCTTGGAGGAGCCGGGGCTCAGGGCTCTGGTCCCGGGGAACTGAGAAGGTTCAGCCCGCTGATGGGCGACGGGCATGTTGGTTGTGGTGGTCGGTGAGCAAGTGGATGGGTTACCTTTTACCTCCATAATGTTGTCTCACTTAAGTGGCATGTGAAATGTAGCCTATACTAGCCTGTAGGGCAGTGTGGATCCTGTAATATTCCAACCGTTGAGGTTTATACACTAAATGTGGTCCTCGTGACACCTGTGTGTTTGCGCACATCTAGTCTGGGTGGTACAGAAACAGACGTCTTTTGGTGTTGTTTTTATACCCATGCACGCGCCTGGCTCGTCCGCGTCACACGGCATGGGTCATCTGCTCGTCTCTCCCAACAGCTAGCTGCCAGAACTGCTGATTGACAGAAGCGGAGAGATTGTTATGTTCTCCGGGAGGACACCGAGTGTTCGACGATTATGGAACAATGGAAGCGGCCAGTTCTACTGCAATGTGCACCGCCAAGACAGGCACTCTGGGGGTTTTGCGCACGCTGTGCTGGTTGGATAAATTGAGACTATGGGAGATTGTGATGATCTGGTGTTTTGAATTCAATATTAACATACAAAGAAGCCGTATGTATTTGTTTACCAACTGCTGGCACACGGTGACACATCTGGCCTTTAGCCTTTTTGTATGAGCTGAAATAAGCCTTACAAGCCTATTCACTATTGGCGAGATCAATGACATTTTCCTTCCTTTCCCTTTCATTACATTTTGTGATTAAATACTCCAACAAATAAAGGCCTAATGTATTGAGGAACAAAACATGAGAGCATCGTCATATATATATACGAGGATCACCAAAGTGCCATAGTTGCAATTTTATACAAATAGTATGTGTTACTTTGTGCTGCCTACCGCCTAGAATTAGGCTTGATTAATTTTCTTCGAGGGAAATTCTCATTCGGCGCTGTTGGATTTAATTGTTGTCCGACAGAAAGTGAGCATCCCTTTAACAGCAGCCAAGCGTCCGTTGCCATGGGTACCGCGAGGCAGCGGGGAGAAAGAGACACGAATGACAAGGCTAGATGCTAGCTATCAAAAGTTTACTCGACGAAGAAGTTGCTTTTGTTTACATTGTATAAATGTCACTGTTTAGGGACAATTGTAACTTTCTTGTCTCCCTGCGTGACACCAATTTACTTTAGCTAAAACAACTTGCTCAGCTGCCGAATTGACTAACTAGCTAGGCTACAACTAACTAACGTTACCTTAGCTAGCCTAAGCATTGACATGGCAAGTCTAGGCAAATCCACTGGCAAAACTCCCAAAAAGGAGGCGAGACCTCGGACCCCGCCAGGTATGTAAGAATATAGCTAGCTAACATAGCTGTTATACTATCAGCTAGCTAACTAAACACACACACACACACACACTTAACATTATCCTCCGGACCCCTCCCAATCTTCCTCTCTCTGTTTGTTAACGTTAGTCCATACGTGTGTGTGGGGAGGAGGGGTGAGAAGAATGTAGCAGGCCGGGTAGATAGTCATGAACGAGAATTTGTTCTCAGTCAACTTACCTGGTGAAATCAAATAAAAATAAAAGAGAGGGAGAAAGAAGAGAGATAGGAACAAGACCACCAAGGACACAGTGAAATCTAATTTCCTGTCTTTACTCTGTAAAAGAGACATTCTCGAGGCATAGGTGTGTATTTGTTTACGTGAGGCTCTGTCATTATGTGTGTGTGTTTATCTGTGTGTGTTTATCTGTGTGTGAACGCTGGTGTGTGTGTGTGTGTACATAATGAGGATACAGTCACAAAAGCGAGTGCATGTGGAGCCTCAGTGTCCCCGTTGCCTTCCATTGTGTGCCAAGGACACCCACTATGAAGGATGAGACTCCTGTAGTTTTTTATTTTATCCCTTCTGTGACCTTCCCTCACTCTCCGCAAGGTGCTACCCTCCTCTCAAAACCACACAGAATGTACTGAGCCTCAGAACAGGTGGCAAGGAGAGGAGGGGGGGGTAGAAAAAGATAGAAAAGCAAAAGGTAGAGAAGCAAAAGTTGTGTGGTAGTCATGGTAACCAGGGACAGACTCAAAAGATGAGCGGTGGGTTGTGTGGTGGTCATGGTAACCAGGGACAGACTCAAAAGATGAGCGGTGGGTTGTGTGGTGGTCATGGTAACCAGGGACCGACTCAAAAGATGAGCGGTGGGTTGTGTGGTGGTCATGGTAACCAGGGACAGACTCAAAAGATGAGCGGTGGGTTGTGTGGTGGTCATGGTAACCAGGGACAGACTCTGTTGCAGTTGGAGCACTGAAGATGAACAGAATTGCATAGCTATGTGTGTGTGTGTGTGTGTGTGTGTGTGTGTGTGTGTGTGTGTGTGTGTGTGTGTATGAATATTCTGCTCCACTCTTTCTCTCAAGGTCAGGAGGTCAGTGAGGGATGTAACAATAGCTTTGCTAGCAGCAAATCACGATCTACATTTCAGATGTAGCCTGGTCTATGGGTTAGTGTTTGTAAAGTCAGATGCTTTTGGTTCAGTAGTTCAGATGTAGCCTGGTCTATGGGTTAGTGTTTGTAAAGTCAGATGCTGTTGGTTCAGTAGTTCAGATGTAGCCTGGTCTATGAGTAGGTGTTTGTAAAGTCAGATGCTGTTGGTTCAGTAGTTCAGATGTAGGTCTATGAGTAGGTGTTTGTAAAGTCAGATGCTGTTGGTTCAGTAGTTCAGATGTAGGTCTATGGGTTAGTGTTTGTAAAGTCAGATGCTGTTGGTTCAGTAGTTCAGATGTAGCCTGGTCTATGAGTAGGTGTTTGTAAAGTCAGATGCTGTTGGTTCAGTAGTTCAGATGTAGGTGTTTGTAAAGTCAGATGCTGTTGGTTCAGTAGTTCAGATGTAGGTCTATGAGTAGGTGATTGTTAAGCTTGATGCTGTTGGTTCAGTAGTTGGCTGTGTGTGTCATCCCAGGAAACTTGGTTTTCCCCATGTGAGTGCAAGCCAAAACAAATACACTCAGAAATGGGGAAGCTGGGTTTATTATTCAGAATTTGAACAGGTGCCATGTTGGCCCCATATGCCTGGAATGAAACTGTTGGTTCTCTCCTGTCCTCATCCTGTCCTCTCGTCTCCAGAGAAGAAACGTCTGAAAGTGTCAGAGGATTTCTCCTCCTGTCTGAGTGAAGAGCAGCCTCAGAGCCCCACTCTTAAAGGAGAGGACATCCAGGCCCTGGCCATCAGACCTGAGGACCTGGAGAAGGTGTGTGTGTGCATGTGTAAATAATGTTTGTGTGTGCACATGTGTGTATGTGTGTGTACATAATGTGTGTGTGTGCACATGTGTGTATGTGTGTGTACATAATGTGTGTGTGCACATGTGTGTATGTGTGTGTACATAATGTGTGTGTGCACATGTGTGTATGTGTGTGTACATAATGTTTGTGTGTGCACATATGTGTATGTGTGTGTACATAATGTGTGTGTGCACATGTGTGTATATGTGTGTGTACATAATGTTTGTGTGTGCACATATGTGTATGTGTGTGTACATAATGTGTGTGTGTATGTTTGTGTGTGTGGGTGTTTTTTACATTTTTTTATTTTTTATTTCACCTTTATTTAACCAGGTGGGCAAGTTGAGAACAAGTTCTCATTTACAATTGCGACCTGGCCAAGATAAAGCAAAGCAGTTTGACACATACAACAACACAGAGTTACACGTGGAGTAAAACAAACATACAGTCAATAATAGAGTATAAACAAGTCTATATACGATGTGAGCAAATGAGGTGAGATAAGGGAGGTAAAGGCAAAAAAAAGGCCATGGTGGCAAAGTAAATACAATATAGCAAGTAAAACACTGGAATGGTAGATTTGCAGTGGAAGAATGTGCAAAGTAGAAATAAAAATAATGGGGTGCAAAGGAGCAAAATAAATAAAATAAATACAGTAGGGAAAGAGGTAGTTGTTTGGGCTGTTTGGGTGTGTGTGTACGTAAGGTGTGTGTATGCAAACATAATAGTAAGGGGATGCGTAGTCAGTTGCACAACTGAATGCATTCAACCAAAATGTGTTTTCCTCATTTAACCCTCTGAATCAGAGAGGTGCCGGGGGAGCAGTTCATGGTGGAGATTAGCTGGGCAGATTTATCCACCTTTCCGGCTCGGGGTTTCGAAGTAGCAACTTTATAGTGACTGTCCCAACCCTCTAACTGCTAGGCTACCTGCCATCCTTTTGTGTGTGTGTGTGTGTGTGTGTGTTTGTGTGTACGTCCATAGTTGCGGGTGCCCCAGCCCCCTAAAGAACCCCAGAAACCTGCAGCTGTGACCCGCGTGCTGGTGCGTAAGACCCGCCCACCTGATGACATCGGAAAGGGGGTGAGGGTAGCGGTGGCCCGCCCCCTGGCCCAGGACACCACCACACAGCCACTGGACTACACAGGTGAGCTGGCTACACTGCCCCTTCTGGCCAGAGGTGTGAAGTACAGGTGGGGTGTATCACGGTTGTGGTCACCATTCCTGGTCCTAGAGAGCTACCGGGGGGTGTGGGATTCTCAAGCCCGTGATTAGTTCTATCAGGTGTGTGGGATTCTCAAGCCCGTGATTAGTTCAATCAGGTGTGTGGGATTCTCAAGCCTGTGATTAGTTCTATCAGGTGTGTGGGATTCTCAAGCCCGTGAGTAGTTCAATCAGGTGTATGGGATTCTCAAGCCCGTGATTAGTTCAATCAGGTGTGTGGGATTCTCAAGCCCGTGATTAGTTCAATCAGGTGTGTTTTAGAGCAGGGCTGGTGCAAAAGCCTGCAACACACTATAGCCATTCAGGACCAGGTTTCTGTGACCAGCGGTGTAGACAAACAGGTCACGTAGCTGCTGCTCATGTTGGTATCTGTACTGATGGTGCAAAAGCTATGACAAGAAGACATAGTGGAGTGGTAACGCAGGTGTAATCAGTTGCTCCCGATGCCACTTGGGTACACTGCAGCATCCACCAAGAGGCTCTTGCTGCCAAGGGAATGCCTGACAGCTTGAAAGACCTTTTGGACACTACAGTGAAAATGGTTAACTTTGTTAAAGCAAAGCCCCTGAACTCACGTGTATTTTCTGCATTATGCAATAGTATGACCATGTAACACTTTTACAACATACAAAGGTGCCCTGGTTATCAAGGGGCAAAGTATTGACACTTATTTTTGAATTGAGAGACGAGCTTAAAGTCTTCATTACTGACCATAATTTTCACTTGTCTGATCTGATGAGTTTCTCACACGACTGGCCTATCTGGGTGATGTTTTTCACGTGTCTGACCGCTTTGCATGATGATGAGTTTCTCACACGACTGGCCTGTCTGGGTGATGTTTTTTCTCACCTGAATGATTAGGATTACAGGGACTCTCCGCAACTATGTTCAATGTGCGGGACAAAATTGAGGCTATGATTAAGAAGTTGGAGCTCTTCTCTGTCTGCATTAACAAGGACAACACACAGGACTTTCCATCATTGTGTGATTTTTGTGTGTGCCAAATGTAATACAACGAAGCACCTGAGTGAGTTGGGTGCACAATTACGCAGGTACTTTCCCGAACGGACGACACAAACAACTGGATTCATTATCCCTTTCATGCCCTGCATCCAGTCAATCAATCAATATAATTTATTTATATAGCCCTTCGTACATCAGCTGATATCTCAAAGTGCTGTACAGAAACCCAGCCTAAAACCTCAAACAGCAAGCAATGCAGGTGTAGAAGCACAGTGGCTAGGAAAAACTCCCTAGAAAGGCCAAAACCTAGGAAGAAACCTAGAGAGGAACCAGGCTTTGAGGGGTGGCCAGTCCTCTTCTGGCTGTGCCGGGTGGAGATTATAACAGAACATGGCCAAGATGTTCAAATGTTCATAAATTACCAGCATGGTAAAACTATACTTACCGATATCTGAACAAAAGAGCCTCATCGAAATTGCAACAAGCGGTTCTGTGAAAAGTGAATTGAATCAAAAGCCACTGCCAGATTTCTGGATTGGGCAGCGCTCAGAGTGTCCTGCCTTGGAAAATTGTACTGTTAAGACACTGATGCCCTTTGCAACCACGTACCTATGTGAGAGTGGATTCCCGGCCCTCACTATCATGAAAACTAAATACAGGCCTTAGACTGTGTGTGGGAAATGATTTAAGACTAAGATTTAAGACTCTCCAATACAACATTGCAGAGTTCTGTGCATCCTTCCAAGCACACCCTTCTCATTAACCTGTGGTGAGATACTCACAATTTTCGATTAACAAATAAGGTTTTATATGTAAGATGGTTAAATAAAGAGCAAAATGATTGATTATTATTATATTATTATTTGTGCCCTGGTTCTATAAGAGCTCTTTGTCACTTCCCACGAGCCAGGTTGTGACGAAAACTCAAACACTAATTCTTATGTTTAATAAATGTATTTTATAGTGTGTGTGTGTGGCAGGCTTTACAATGATGGCAAAAAACAACATTTGAGAGTGCGCTGACCCTGGTGCTAGAGGGGGTACAGCTGACCCTGGTGCTAGAGGGGGTACAGCTGACCCTGGTGCTAGAGGGGGTACAGCTGACCCTGGTGCTAGAGGGGGTACAGCTGACCCTGGTGCTAGAGGGGGTACAGCTGACCCTGGTACTAGAGGGGGTACAGCTGGAGGTTGAGTGTTTGAAGGGGTACGGAGCTATGAAACGGTTGGGAACCACTGGTGAAGACAAACAAGGAAAGGGGCTCAGAAACGAATGTCTAAAATCCACTTCACCTTTATATTCATATTCATGTACAGTTCATCTGTTTTGACAGTTCTTTATTCACCTAGACTGGTATCATTCATCCTCGTGCTGTATAGCACTATTGGTGCTGTCCGTTGTTATGTTGTGTGCTCTTCAGTGGAGGCTGCTGAGGGGAGGACGGCTCATAATAATGGCTGGAAGGGAGTCACTAGACTGGTATCAAACATGTAAAAGATGTGGTTGATGCCATTCCATTGACTCCATTCCAGCCATTATTATGAGCCGTCCTCCCCTCAGCAGCCTCCACTGGTGCTCTTCTATGTTGTATATCTACTCTCCTGCCTACATAATGGCCCCCGTGGGATGAATCAAGTATTTAGAATTTTAATAGTGTTTAGTTAATTGAGAGGTGATGTTGTAGTGTGGTTTTGTCAGGACCGGGGGGACCTCGCTTCGATGCCCAAGGGATGGTCCTCCCCCACAGCATTCTGGGTAGTCTGGAGGACTTCAGGACAGAGATGCAGGCCAGGGGAGAGACTGAGGTGAGAGAAGATACCATGTTTGAAAATACCTTCTAAGAAAAATAATGGTTTTGGTTATAAATGCTCTTCAATCAGTGTTACAATGACAATGTTTCTCTCTATCTCTCTTTCTATCTATCTCTCTTTCTATCTATCACTCTTTCTATCTATCTCTCTGATGGGTTCTGACTCTAAACTTAGAATATTGTTAATTATCAGGTATCCTATTGAGATATGGAGTTACCATAGTCTGATTTCTACACCATAAGTTAATGGTTATCTGTAGGAGGAATGTACAGTTTGAAGTTTACATACACCTTAGCCAAATACATTCAAACTCTGTTTTTCACAATTCCTGACATTTTTAAGAATGTGAAATGTCCGAATTATAGTAGAGAGAATGATTTATTTCAGCTTTTATTTCTTTCATCATATTCCCAGTGGGTCAGACGTTTACATACACTCAATTAGTATTTGGTAGCATTGCCTTTAAATTGTTTCACTTGGGTCAAATGTTTCAGGTAGCCTTCCACAAGCTTCCCACAATAAGTTGGGTGAATTCTGGTCTGTTCCTTCTGACAGAGCTGGTGTAACTGAGTCAAGTTTGTAGGCCTCCTTGCTTGCACACGCTTTTTCAGTTCTGCCCACAAATGTTCTATGGGACTGAGGTCAGGGCTTTGTGATGGCCACTCCAATACCTTGACTTTGTTGTCCTTAATGCCATTTTGCCACAACTTTGGAAGTATGCTTGGGGTCATTGTCCATTTGGAAGACCCATTTGCGACCAAGGTTTAACTTCCTGACTGATGTCTTGAGATGTTGCTTCAATATATCCAGATCATTTTCTTTCCTCATGATGCCATCTATTTTGTGAAGTGCACCAGTCCCTCCTGCAGCAAAGCACCCCCACAACATGATGCTGCCACCCCTGTGTTTCACGGTTGGGATGGTGTTCTTCGGCTTGCAAGCCTCCCCCTTTTCCTCCAAACATAACGATGGTCCTTATGGTCAAACAGTTCTATTTTTGTTTCATCAGACCAGAGGACATTTCTCCACAAAGTATGATCTTTGTCCCCATGTGCAGTTGCAAACCGTAGTCTGGCTTTTTTATGGCGGTTTTGGAGAAGTGGCTTCTTCCTTGCTGAGCGGCCTTTCATGTTATGTCGATGTAGGACTCGTTTTACTGTGTATATAGATACTTTTGTACCTGTTTCCTCCAGCATCTTTACCAGGTCCTTTGCTGTTGTTCTGGGATTGATTTGCACTTTTTGCACCAAAGTATGTTCATCTCTAGGAGACAGAACGCGTCTCCTTCCTGAGCAGTATGACGGCTGTGTGGTCCCATGGTGTTTATACTTGCGTACTATTGTTTGTATAGATGAACGTGGAACCTTCAGGCGCTTGGAAATTGCTCACAAGGATGAACCAGACTTGTGGAGGTCTACCATTTTTTTCTGAGGTCTTGGCTGATTTCTTTAGATTTTCCCATGATGTCAGAAGCTTCTAAAGCCATGACATAATTTTCTGGAATTTTCCATGCTGTTTAAAGGCACAGTCAACTTAGTATATGTAACCTTCTGACCCACTGGAATTGTGATACAATGAATTATAAGTGAAATAATCTGTCTGTAAGCAATTGTTGAAAAAATTGCTTGTGTCATCCACAAAGTACAGTGCCTTGCGAAAGTATTCGGCCCCCTTGAACTTTGCGACCTTTTGCCAAACGTGTTAACATTGCCAAAGCAAGTGAGGTAGATAATATATATCGCTTTCTCTCTGTCTCTCTCTCTTTACCATCTCTCTCTGAGATATCGCTCTCTCTCTGTCTCTCTCTCACTCACTCTCTGTCTGTCTCTCTATCTTGCTCTCTCTGTCTCGCTCTCTCTCTGTCTCTCTGTTCTCTCAATTCAATTTAATTCAAGGGGATTTATTGGCATGGGAAACATATGTTAACATTGCTAAAGCAAGTGAAGTAGATAATATACAAAAGTGAAATAAACAATCAAAATGAACAGTAAACATTACACTTACAGAAGTTTCAAAACAATAAAGACACGACAGATGTCATATTATATATATATATATATATGTTTTCTTTCCAAAGCTGTCAATTATATGCATAGTCGAGCATCTTTTTGTGACAAAATAATTGGAGAATCCAGTGGGTTCTGGAAGTCTTTAATAGTTGATTCTAAGATTTGTATTTGATCATGTATATGTTTTTGCTCTTTATTCTTTGTTGTTGAGCTAATAGATAATTCTTTGTGTTTGTTTAGTGTTTTCCAATTTTCCCAGAATTGGTTAGAGTCTATAGATTCTTCAATTACTGTTCCTTCTTTTTCCGTAGTGTATTTCTGTATTGTTTTAGTGATTCACCATAGTGAAGGCGAAGACTCAGGTTTTCCGGGTCTCTATGTTTTTGGTTGGACAGGTTACTCAATTTCTTTCTTAGATTTTTGCATTCTTCATCAAACCATTTGTCATTGTTGTTCATTTTCTTCGGTTTTCTATTTGAGATTTTTAGATTTGATAGGGAAGCTGAGATATATACTGTTAAGATTTTCTACTGCCAAGTTTACACCTTCACTTTTACAGTGGAACGTTTTACCCAGGAAATTGTCTCTATCTTTCCAGCTGGTGAGGAGGGTGCCAGCTCCTCAAAGAGCCGTCTCCCAGGTGTTGAGGGGTGCAGAGAGACCCCCTTCAGTCCCCAGGGGTCAGAGAGACGTCCAGAGCCACGCCCTGCAGCACTGGCACACACACATGACCCAGAGACGACACCAGCAGGACCTTATCTCCAGTAGGTCTACCAGAACTACAACTACCACATAAAGGACTACAACTACCATCAACTTCCATTCCCTCTCTCCCTCTTTCTCTCTCTTCTCTATCTCTCTCTCTCTCTCTCCTCTCTTCTCTCTCTCTCCTCTCTCTTCTCTCTTCTCTCTCTCTCTCTTCTCTCCCTCTCTCGCTCTTCTCTCTCTCTTCTCTCCCTCTCTCTTCTCTCTCTCTCTCTTCTCTTTCTCTTCTCTCTCTCTTCTCTCTCTCGCTCTCTCTCTCTCTTCTCTCTCTCTCTCTCTCTCTCTCTTCTCTCTCTCTCTCTAGACCTGCTCCAGAAGCCAGTAGAGAGGCTGTTGATGAACCAGTCCAACCGTTTCAGAGAGACTCAGGAGCAGAGAGAACTGATCACCCGAGGCCTGCCAGCCATACACTCTGGACAGGTAGGAGTCACCTCGAGGGGGGTGTCTATTGCTACTCTAGCCAATTAGAACTAGCCTGTGTGTGTGTTGCCAGGGTTACCGTGTAGGCAGTGAGTTCTGGAGCCTCCCTCAGAGGTTTGGTGATGAGCTGAGTGGTATCTCAGCCACCCTGACCCAGACACAGAGAGGACAGCAGGAACCTGTCACACACATCGCACAGCCACACAGCATCCGCATGGAGTCAGGTAAACACACACGCACGCACGCACACACACACACACACACACACATATGAATGAATGCACTCATGCACACCCACACGAATGAACACAAACCAAAAACAGACACACACACACACACATATGAATGAACACACACACAGAGACAGTTTCTAAAATGAAGAACCCCTCATTGTGTGCTGTAGGTAATGTTCTCCCAGAGACATGTGGTTCAGCTTGCAGGACCTGGGACCAGAGTCTCTACCTGCAGCACCGACGACATGAGCTCAGAGATGTTCTCAAAGACCTGGACTTCAACCAGCCTGTAAGAACACACACACACAACACAACACACACACACACACACGCACGGCACGGCGCCACACGACACACAGACGCACAGAATTACACGTTTGTCCACAGGGGGATAAACAGATCTTTGTACGGTTAAGTTGAGTCATTCTGAATGGTTAAGGTAAGGATTAAGGTTTGCCTGGGGACATGGGCACACACACACATCTACCACGGAACCTTGACATCACTACGCTACGACAACTCTAAAACATTAAATACACTCTACCTCACTCCACAATACTGTCTACGACTCCACAATACTGTCTACCTCACTCCACAATACTGTCTACCTCACTCCACAATACTGTCTACCTCACTCCACAATACTCTATACCTCACTCCACAATACTGTCTACCTCACTCCACAATACTGTCTACCTCACTCCACAATACTGTCTTGTCCACAATACTGGGGATCACTCCACAATACTTTACCTCACTCCACAATACTTGAGTCATTCTCCACAATACTGTTACCTCAGGTCCACAATTAAGGTTTGCCTCACTCCACAATACTGTCACCTCACTCCACAATACTCTATACCTCACTCCACAACACTAGAAGCACAACATTTGACACTCGCATTAACATCTGCTAAAAACATTAAATAATTCTACCTCATTCCATTTACTGTCTACCTCACTCCACAATACTGTCTACCTCACTCCACAATACTGTCTACCTCACTCCACAATACTGTCTACCTCACTCCACAATACTGTCTACCTCACTCCACAATACTCTATACCTCACTCCACAATACTGTCTACCTCACTCCACAATACTGTCTACCTCACTCCACAATACTGTCTACCTCACTCCACAATACTGTCTACCTCACTCCACAATACTGTCTACCTCACTCCACAATACTGTCTACCTCACTCCACAATACTGTCTACCTACACTCACTCCACAATACTGTCTACCTCACTCCACAATACTGTCTACCTCACTCCACAATACTGTATACCTCACTCCACAATACTTTCTACCTCACTCCACAATACTCTATACCTCACTCCACAATACTGTATACCTCACTCCACAATACTGTCTACCTCACTCCACAATACTGTCTACCTCACTCCACAATACTGTCTACCTCACTCCACAATACTGTCTACCTCACTCCACAATACTGTCTACCTCACTCCACAATACTGTCTACCTCACTCCACAATACTCTATACCTCACTCCACAATACTGTCTATCTCACTCCACAATACTGTCTACCTCACTCCACAATACTGTCTACCTCACTCCACAATACTCCTGCTAGCTGAATAAGTTTTGCCTCACTATAAATATAGTGTTAACCTATTTCCACTTCAAAGACCTTCCAACACCTACACACCACTAAATAGCATACTCTAACCACTCCACCTCCTCCACAAACCCCCATCCGTCCCTGTTCCCTCCCCGCTCAGGGTGAGCTGCCCTAACTCTTGACGTTCTGAATAAGTTTAATGACAGTGTGCCAGTTAACAGAGAGAGAGGCACACTGTGTGTCTGATGTGGATGTCCTGTACACTCCTGATCCATTCAGAAGATGACACACACACACACACACACACACAACTTGTACGGTTAATGAAGCGTGTGCCAGTGCCTGGCCGGACATAGAGTGCCGGTGTTCAGGTATGGTGGATTGGAACCCCAACGTAACAATAACCCTATCACTGAGACAGTCCTGTTCTACAACATAACAATAACCCTGTCACTGAGACAGTCCTGTTCTATAACATAACAATAACCCTGTCACTGAGACAGTCCTGTTCTACAACATAACAATAACCCTGTCACTGAGACAGTCCTGTTCTACAACATAACAATAACCCTGTCACTGAGACAGTCCTGTTCTACAACATAACAATAACCCTGTCACTGAGACAGTCCTGTTCTACAACATAACAACAACCCTGTCACTGAGACAGTCCTGTTCTACAACATAACAATAACCCTATCACTGAGACAGTCCTGTTCTACAACATAACAATAACCCTGTCACTGAGACAGTCCTGTTCTATAACATAACAATAACCCTGTCACTGAGACAGTCCTGTTCTACAACATAACAATAACCCTGTCACTGAGACAGTCCTGTTCTACTGTTCTACAACATAACAATAACCCTGTCACTGAGACAGTCCTGTTCTACAACATAACAATAACCCTGTCACTGAGACAGTCCTGTTCTACAACATAACAATAACCCTATCACTGAGACAGTCCTGTTCTACAACATAACAATAACCCTGTCACTGAGACAGTCCTGTTCTACTGTTCTACAACATAACAATAACCCTGTCACTGAGACAGTCCTGTTCTACAACGTAACAATAACCCTATCACTGAGACAGTCCTGTTCTACTGTTCTACAACATAACAATAACCCTGTCACTGAGACAGTCCTGTTCTATAACATAACAATAACCCTGTCACTGAGACAGTCCTGTTCTACAACATAACAATAACCCTGTCACTGAGACAGTCCTGTTCTACAACATAACAATAACCCTATCACTGAGACACTCCTGTTCTATAACATAACAATAACCCTGTCACTGAGACAGTCCTGTTCTACAACATAACAATAACCCTGTCACTGAGACAGTCCTGTTCTATAACATAACAATAACCCTGTCACTGAGACAGTCCTGTTCTACAACGTAACAATAACCCTGTCACTGAGACAGTCCTGTTCTACAACATAACAATAACCCTGTCACTGAGACAGTCCTGTTCTACAACATAACAATAACCCTATCACTGAGACAGTCCTGTTCTACAACATAACAATAACCCTATCACTGAGACAGTCCTGTTCTACAACATAACAATAACCCTGTCACTGAGACAGTCCTGTTCTACTGTTCTACAACGTAACAATAACCCTGTCACTGAGAGAGTCCTGTTCTACAACATAACAATAACCCTGTCACTGAGACAGTCCTGTTCTACTGTTCTACAACGTAACAATAACCCTGTCACTGAGAGAGTCCTGTTCTACAACATAACAATAACCCTGTCACTGAGACAGTCCTGTTCTACAACATAACAATAACCCTGTCACTGAGACAGTCCTGTTCTACTGTTCTACAACATAACAATAACCCTGTCACTGAGACAGTCCTGTTCAATAACAATAACCCTGTCACTGAGAGAGTCCTGTTCTACAACATAACAATAACCCTGTCACTGAGACAGTCCTGTTCTACAACATAACAATAACCCTATCACTGAGACAGTCCTGTTCTACAACATAACAATAACCCTGTCACTGAGACAGTCCTGTTCTACAACGTAACAATAACCCTATCACTGAGAGAGACCTGGCAGACACACACACACTGGTCCAGAAACACACACTGGTCCAGAAACAGTCACTGTTCTACAACATAACAATAACCCTGTCACTGAGCTTTGCCTCTCCTCACCCTCTGTGCATACTAATTGTCAATTAGACCTGATTAGCAGCATAAGTAACACACTTATTATGGGGGAGTTCATTCACACACACACACACACACACACACACACACACACACACACACACACACACTCATTCTCATTGAGACAGTCCTGTTCTACTGTTCTACAACATAACAACACTACAACACAATAACCCTGTCACACACACACACACAACACACACATAACACTGTTCTCACACACAGTCCTGTTCTGTTCATTCAACATAACAATAACCCTGTCACTGAGACAGTCCTGTTCTACAACATAACAATAACCCTGTCACTGAGACAGTCCTGTTCTACAACATAACAATAACCCTGTCACTGAGACAGTCCTGTTCTACAACATAACAATAACCCTGTCACTGAGACAGTCCTGTTCTACAACATAACAATAACCCTATCACTGAGACAGTCCTGTTCTACAACATAACAATAACCCTATCACTGAGAGAGACCTGGGGCACCGTCAGACACACACACTGGTCCAGAAACACACACTGGTCCAGAAACACACACTAGCACACGTAACACACATACATACAACAGACACCGACAGCTTTGCCTCTCCTCACCCTCTGTGCATACTAATTGTCAATTAGACCTGATTAGCAGCTTAAGTAACAGGCACTTATTATGGGGAGTTCATTCACACACACACACACACACACACACACACACACACACACACTCATTAATAATGAGAATGGTGTAAGGCAGTGTTGTAATGAACCTGTATATTCTGGTCGGGTGGTGGTGTGTGTTTGGGTTCATTGACGTGTGTGGATGTCAGTGTGGTCTGACTGGGAGTTTGATGTGTCCAGAGAAACAGACAAAGACAGAATGTGCTGTCAGATAGATGATCGAGAGACAGAGAGCGAGAGACAGAGAGAGAGAGACAGAGAGAGCGAGAGACAGAGAGAGAGAGAGAACAGATTGAGAGAGAGAGAGAGAGAGATGAGAACAGATTGAGAGAGAGAGAGAGAGAGAGAGCTGAGAACAGATTGAGAGAGAGAGAGAGAGCTGAGAACAGATTGAGAGAGAAATGGTCAGAAAGAAACAGAGACTACATATTGAGATGAAGACAGTGGGTAGAAACAGAGACTACATATTGAGATGAAGACAGCAGGTAGAAACAGAGACTACATATTGAGATGAAGACAGCAGGTAGAAACAGAGACTACATGATGAGATGAAGACAGTGGGTAGAAACAGAGACTACATGATGAGATGAAGACAGCAGGTAGAAACAGAGACTACATGATGAGATGAAGACAGTGGGTAGAAACAGAGACTACATGATGAGATGAAGACAGTGGGTAGAAACAGAGACTACATATTGAGATGAAGACAGTGGGTAGAAACAGAGACTACATATTGAGATGAAGACAGTGGGTAGAAACAGAGACTACATATTGAGATGAAGACAGTGGGTAGAAACAGAGACTACATATTGAGATGAAGACAGTGGGTAGAAACAGAGACTACATATTGAGATGAAGACAGCAGGTAGAAACAGAGACTACATATTGAGATGAAGACAGTGGGTAGAAACAGAGACTACATATTGAGATGAAGACAGCAGGTAGAAACAGAGACTACATATTGAGATGAAGACAGTGGGTAGAAACAGAGACTACATGATAGATGAAGACTGTTCAGGTAGAAACAGAGACTACATATTGAGATGAAGACAGTGGGTAGAAACAGAGACTACATGATTAGATGAAGACTGCAGGTAGAAACAGAGACTACATATTGAGATGAAGACACTGGGTAGAAACAGAGACTACATATTGAGATGAAGACAGTGGGTAGAAACAGAGACTACATGATTGAGATGAAGACAGTGGGTAGAAACAGAGACTACATATTGAGATGAAGACAGGGGTAGAAACAGAGACTACATATTGAGATGAAGACATTGGGTAGAAACAGAGACTACATATTGAGATGAAGACAGTGGGTAGAAACAGAGACTACATGATGAGATGAAGACAGTGGGTAGAAACAGAGACTACATATTGAGATGAAGACAGCAGGTAGAAACAGAGACTACATATTGAGATGAAGACAGTGGGTAGAAACAGAGACTACATGATGAGATGAAGACAGTGGGTAGAAACAGAGACACATATTGAGATGAAGACAGTGGGTAGAAACAGAGACTACATGATGAGATGAAGACAGTGGGTAGAAACAGAGACTACATATTGAGATGAAGACAGCAGGTAGAAACAGAGACTACATATTGAGATGAAGACAGTGGGTAGAAACAGAGACTACATGATGAGATGAAGACAGTGGGTAGAAACAGAGACACCATATTGAGATGAAGACAGCAGGTAGAAACAGAGACTACATATTGAGATGAAGACAGCGGGTAGAAACAGAGACTTCATATTGAGATGAAGACAGTGGGTAGAAACAGAGACTACATATTGAGATGAAGACAGTGGGTAGAAACAGAGACTACATATTGAGATGAAGACAGTGGGTAGAAACAGAGACACCATATTGAGATGAAGACAGTGGGTAGAAACAGAGACTACATGATGAGATGAAGACAGTGGGTAGAAACAGAGACTACATGATGAGATGAAGACAGTGGGTAGAAACAGAGACTACATATTGAGATGAAGACAGGGGGTAGAAACAGAGACTACATGATGAGATGAAGACAAAAGGTAGAAACAGAGACTACATATTGAGATGAAGACAGTGGGTAGAAACAGAGACTACATGATGAGATGAAGACAAAAGGTAGAAACAGAGACTATTATGTTGTTACCTGTCACCCTGTCACCCTGATACTCTGTTCCTGTTATGTTGTTACCTGTCACCCTGATACCCTGATACCCTGATACTCTGTTCCTGTTCAGCCATATTTCAGTGAACAGTTACTGTCTGGTTTGTTCCCTTGTTATAGCATGCATCCCAAATGGTACCCTATTCCCTACACAGTGCACTACTGTTGGCCAGAGCCACAGGACCCTATTCCCTACATAGTGCACTACTATTGGCCAGAGCCACAGGACCCTATTCCCTACATAGTGCACTACTATTGGCCATAGCCACAGGACACTATTCCCTACATAGTGCACTACTATTGGCCAGAGCCACAGGACCCTATTCCCTACATAGTGCACTACTATTGGCCAGAGCCACAGGACCCTATTCCCTACATAGTGCACTACTATTGGCCAGAGCCACAGGACCCTATTCCCTACATAGTGCACTACTATTGGCCAGAGCCACAGGACCCTATTCCCTACATAGTGCACTACTATTGGCCAGAGCCACAGGACCCTATTCCCTACATAGTGCACTACTATTGGCCAGAGCCACAGGACCCTATTCCCTACATAGTGCACTACTATTGGCCAGAGCCACAGGACCCTATTCCCTACATAGTGCACTACTATTGGCCAGAGCCACAGGACCCTATTCCCTACATAGTGCACTACTATTGGCCAGAGCCACAGGACCCTATTCCCTACATAGTGCACTACTATTGGCCAGAGCCACAGGACCCTATTCCCTACATAGTGCACTACTATTGGCCAGAGCCACAGGACCCTATTCCCTACATAGTGCACTACTATTGGCCAGAGCCACAGGACCCTATTCCCTACATAGTGCACTACTATTGGCCAGAGCCACAGGACCCTATTCTCTCTCTCTCCCTCTCCCAGTCTCTCACTATACTGTCTTCTTCCCCCCTCTCTAGGAGATAGATGGCTTGGAGGTGATTGGCTCAGGCCAGCCCTTCACCTCTGTCACTGTGAAGCAGAGCCCCCTATTGGAGGAGGAGGAGAGGGAGGAGCTTAGGGAGGTGGAGCAGAAGGAAAACCAGTAAGAAATACCCCCCCCCAATCCTAATTCACTAACAAACAGTTTATCTAGTGGCTCATTAATTCTGATGATATCCTCATGTTGGTTCCATTGTAGCGTTGCCAATAGTGACCGTGTGTATTGATTCTGATGATATCCTCATGTTGGTCCATTGTAGCGTTGCCGATAGTGACCGTGTGTATTGATGACCATGTGTATTGATTCTGATGATATCCTCATGTTGGTCCATTGTAGTGTATTGATTCTTGATATCCGATAGTGACCGATGTGTATTGATTCTGATGATATCCTCATGTTGGTTCCATTGTAGCGTTGCCGATAGTGACCGTGTGTATTGATTCTGATGATATCCTCATGTTGGTCCATTGTAGCGTTGCCGATAGTGACCGTGTGTATTGATTCTGATGATATCCTCATGTTGGTTCCATTGTAGCGTTGCCGATAGTGACCGTGTGTATTGATTCTGATGATATCCTCATGTTGGTCCATTGTAGCGTTGCCGATAGTGACCGTGTGTATTGATTCTGATGATATCCTCATGTTGGTTCCATTGTAGCGTTGCCGATAGTGACCGTGTGTATTGATTCTGATGATATCCTCATGTTGGTCCATTGTAGCGTTGCCGATAGTGACCGTGTGTATTGATTCTGGGGGCGGCAGGTAGCATAGTGGTTGGAGCGTTGGGCCAATAACCGAAAAGCTCCTGGATCAAATCCCAGAGCTGACAAGGTAAAAATCATTCTGCCCCTGAACAAGGCAGTTAACCCGCTGTTCCTCTGTAGGCCGTCATTGTAAATAAGAATTTGTTCTTAACTGACTTGCCCAGTTAAATAAAGGTTCAATAAAATAAAGTAAGTACAAAATATTCTCATGTTGGTCCATTGGCCGATAGTGACTGAGTGTACATCCCAAATGGAATGCCCTATATAGTCCTAGTGCACTACTTTCGACCAGAGCCTTATGGTACAGAGGGCACCTAATTCACTCTGTAGGGCCCATAGGGGCCTCTGTTAAAAAGTAATAGGATGGCATTTGAGACATGACCTGTCCCCCTGTCTGTTCCCAGTGACCCCCTGTCGCAGTTTGATGATGTCATGCTGGACGCGGTGCTGGTACCTGCCCTGAGGTTCTGTGGGCAGCCCGCCCGCTGGACAGGCAACTCCACCTCTCACAAGGTACACACACACACACACTGTTAAACTGTGGAGCCACCACGTATAGACAGTAGAATAATACAACTCTTGTTCATATGGTCTGTTGTTTGGTGAGTCGAGGAGAAATGATACAACACCAAAAAAACCTGCATATTATCTCTCCCTCCTTCCTCTCAATCTCCTTCTTCATCCTCCTCTAAAACCTCCTTTCTCTCTCCCTCCTCCCTCCCAATCTCCTTCTTCATCCTCCTCTCAAATCCTCATGTCTCCCTTCCTGATTCCCTCCTCAATCTCCCTTTATCCTCTAAAAGTGACCGTCTTATCCTGATTCTGAAACCTCCTTGTTCTCTCCCTCCCTCCCAATCGCCTTCTTCATCCTCCTCTAAAACCTCTTCTCTCTCTCCCTCCTTCCTCTCAATCTCCTTCTTCATCCTTCATGTCGTTCCCATAGCAACGATTAAAACATTCCCTAACCAGAAACCGTGGATTGATGGCAGCATTCGTGTGAAACTGAAGGCACGAACCACTGCTTTTAATCAGGGCAAGGTGTCTGGTAACATGACTGAATACAAACAGTGCAGCTATTCCCTCCGCAAGGCTATCAAACAAGCTGAGCGCCAGTACAGAGACAAAGTAGAATCTCATTTGGCTCAGACACAAGAGGTATGTGGCAGGGTCTACAGTCAATCACGGACTACAGGAAGAAACCCAGCCCAGTTCGGACCAGGATGTCTTGCTCCCAGGCAGACTAAATTTTTTGCCCGCTTTGAGGACAATTCAGTGCCACTGACACGGCCTGTTGGAAACATGCGGTCTCTCCTTCACTGCAGCCGATAGTGAGTAAGACATTTAAACGTGTTAACCCTCGCAAGGCTGCAGGCCCAGACGGCATCCCCAGCCGCGCCCTCAGAGCATGCGATAGTGACCAGCTGGCCGGTGTGTTTCGGACATATTCAATCAATGTTATACCAGTCTGCTGTTCCCACATGCTTCAAGAGGGCCACCATTGTTCCTGTTCCCAAGAAAGCTAAGGTAACTGAGCTAAACGACTACCGCCCGTAGCACTGACATCCGTCATCATGAAGTGCTTTGAGAGACTAGTCAAGGACCATATCACCTCCACCCTACCTGACACCCTTGACCCACTGTTTTCTTACCGCCCAAATAGGTCCACAGACGATGCAATCTCAACCACACTGCACACTGCCCAGTTAACCCATCTGGACAAGAAAATACCTATGTGAGAATGCTGTTCATCGTTGGTCCATTCAACACCATAGTACCCTCCAAGCTGTACATCCCAAATGAGACCCTGGCCCTACCCCGCCCTGTGCAACTGGGTACTGGACTTCCTGACGGGCCGCCCCAGGTGGTGAGGGTAGGCACCAACATCTCCTCCCCGCTGATCCTCAACACTGGGGCCCCAAAAGTAATAGGTGGCATTTGAGCCCTCTCCTGTACTCCCTGTTCCCAGACTGCGTGGCCATGCACGCCTCCAACTCAATCATCAAGTTTGGACGACACAACAGTGGTAGGCTTGATTACCAACAACGACGAGACGGTTCAGGGAGGAGGTGAGGGCCCTCGGAGTGTGGTGTCAGGAAAATAACCCTCACACTCAACGTCAACAAAACTAAGGAGATGATTGTGGACTTCAGGAAACAGCAGAGGGAACACCCTCCCATGTTCATCGATGGAACAGTAGTGGAGAGGGTAGCAAGTTTTAAGTTCCTCGGCATACACATCACAGACAAACTGAATTGGTCACTCACACAGACCATCCTCGCAATCTCCTTCTTCAACCTCAGGAGGCTGAAAAATTCGGCTTGTCACCAAAAGCACTCACAAACTTCTACAGATGCACTCTCAAGCATCCTGGCGGGCTGTATCACCGCCTGGTATGGCAACTCACCTTCTTCAACCTAAGGCCTCCAGAAAGGTCTGCACAACGCATCACCGGGGGCAAACTACCTGCCCTCCAGAACACCTACACCACCCGATGCTACAGGAAGGCCATAAAGATCATCAAGGACACCAACCACCCGAGCCACTGCCTGTTCTCCCCGCTGCCATCCCAATAGGTCCTTCAGGTGCATCCTGGGACCGAGAGACTAAAACAGCTTCTATCTCAAGGCCATCAGACTGTTAAACAGCCACCACTAAAAGTGGCTACTGCCAACACACTGTCAATGACACTCCTCTCCCAGCCACTTTAATCATGGGAATTGATGGGAAATGATGTAAATATATCACTAGCCACTTTAAACAATGCTACCTTATATAATGTTACTTAAAACCCTACATTGTTCATCTCATATGCATACGTTGATACTGTACTCTATATCATCATCCATCCTTATCTAAAACATGTATCACTAGCCACTTTAACTATGCCACTTGGTTTACATACTTATCTCATATGTATATACTGTACTCGATATCATCTACTGTATCTTGCCTATGCTGCTCTGTACCATCACTCATTCATATATCCTTATGTACATATTCTTTATCCCCTTACACTGTGTATGACAGTCCTTTTTTGGAATTGTTAGTTAGATTCTTGCTCGTTATTACTGCATTGTCGGAACTAGAAGCACAAGCATTTCGCTACACTCGCATTAACATCTGCTAACCATGTGTATGTGACAAATAAAATTTGATTTGATTTGATTTGATTTCAAACCTCTTCTCTCTCTCCTCCCTCTCCTTCTTCTCTCTCTCCTCCCCCTCTCTCAATCTCCTTCTTCATCCTCCTCTAAAACCTCCTCTCTCTCTCTCTCTCTCCCTCCTCCTCCCTAAAATCTCCTTCTTCTCCTCCTCTCAATCCTCTCCATCCTCCTCTCAAACCTCTTCTCTCTCCCTCTCTCCCTCCTCTTGCCAATCTCCTTCTTCATCCTCCTCTCAAACCTCCTCTCTCTCTCCCTCCTCCCTCCCAATCTCCTTCTTCATCCTCCTCTCAACCCTCCTCTCTCTCTCTCTCTCTCTCTCCCTCCTCCCTCCCAATCTCCTTCTTCATCCTCCTCTCAAACCTCTTCTCTCTCTCTCCCTCCTCCCTCCCAATCTCCTTCTTCATCCTCCTCTAAAACCTCTTCTCTCTTCCTCTCTCCCTCCCCCCTGTCTCCCTCCCTATCTCCCTCTCCCCCTCTCTCACTCTCTCTCCTCTTAGGGGGAGGTGGGTATCAGCGCCAGGGTAACGTTTGAGGCCCTGTCAGGAGAGAGAGCTCGTTCAGACATGGAGGTGCAGAACGAGGGCAGTACAGCAGTCTACTACAGCTGGCAGCGCCTGGCTGTACCACATAGCTTCCCTGACGCCAGGACACATACACACACACAGCACTTCTACTTCAACACCTCCACAGGTACACACACAAACACACACATAGCACTTCTACTTCACCTCCACAGGTACACACACACACACACACACACACACTGCACATGTACGCGCAGACACACCATGTACGTACACACACGCTGTGTTTTTGTTCAGCTGGCAGCATTTACGTCAATGCATGTCATAATTACAACCTGC